>NC_053025.1:130433312-130733312 GCF_003073215.2 Triticum urartu | reverse complement strand
ATCAACTCTATTGGAAAAATTCCATCGATTATATTTGGAGGTTTTGAATTTCCTCTTCCTACTGTCAAGAAGAAAAATGAAATACTTGATATCTTTTATAATGGACCAACCGATGCTTCCAGAGATTACCTGGATAATTGTGCTGGTTCTGTTTTCAGGGAAAGAACACTGGATGAAGCTGAAATTCTATTGAATAATATGTTGACAAATGAAAATAATTGGGCACTTCCTGAGCCTATTCCTAAACCAACTCCGAAGAAAAGAGGTGTTCTATTTGTCAGTCCTGAAGATATGCAAGAGGCAAAGAAATCTATGAAAGAAAAAAGTATTAAAGATGAAGATGTTAAGAATTTACCTCCTATCGAAGAAATACATGGTCTTAATTTACCGCCTGTTGAAGAAACATATGATCTTAATCCTTCACCCATTGAAGAAACTCATGGTCTTGATAACCCTACACAGGTAGTGAAGGTAAATTCTCTCTATAGATATGATAAAGCTAAAATCCCATTTACTAAGTTTGCTAGCCCATGCTTAGATGAGTTTGATAAATTTATGGTTAAGCAAGAAGACTTCAATGCTTATTTTGGTAGACAATTGAAATACAATTCAAATAGGCTTGAACACTTGGGTGATTATATGGCTAATGTCAAAGGTGAACTTAAACTTATTAGTAAACATGCTTCTATGGTTACCACTCAAGTAGAACAAGTACTTAAAGCTCAAAATGACTTGCTCAATGAATTGAATAGTAAGAAAAATGATAATGTTGTTAGAGTTATGACTAGAGGTGATAGAATGACTCAGGAACCTTTGTATCATGAAGGCCACCCTAAGAGAATTGAGCAAGATTCTCAGAGAAATAATATAGATGCACCTAGTCCTTCTAAAAGGAAGAAAAAGAAAAATGATAGGACTTTGCATGCTTCTAGTGAACCTGTTATTGATACACCTGAGAATCCAAATGATATTTCTATTTCTAATGCTGAAACACAATCCGGTAATGAACCTAAAACTAGTGATAATGCTAATGATAATGCTCATGTTGATGCTCAACCTAGCAATGATAATGATATATAAATTGAACCTTGTGTTAATCTTGATAACCCACAATCAAAGAATCAACGTTATGATAAGAAAGACTTTGTTGCTAGGAAACATGGTAAATAAAGAGAACCATGGGTTCAGAAACCCATGCCTTTTCCTCCTAAACCATCCAAGAAAAAGGATGATGAGGATTTTGAGCGCTTTGCTGAAATGATCAGACCTATCTTTTTGCGTATGCGTTTGACTGATATGCTTAAAATGAATCCTTATGCTAAGTATATGAAAGATATTGTTACAAATAAAAGAAAGATACCGGAAGCTGAAATTTCCAACATGCTTGCTAATTATACTTTTAAGGGTGGAATAGAATACCTAAGAAACTAGGAGATCCAGGAGTACCAACTATACCTTGCTCCATTAAGAGAAACTATGTTAAAACTGCTTTATGTGATCTTGGAGCCGGTGCTAGTATTATGCCTCTCTCTTTATATCGTAGACTTGTTTTGAATAAGTTGACACCTACTGAAATATCTTTGCAAATGGCTGATAAATCAACTGCTATACCTGTCGGTATTTGTGAGGATGTGCCTGTTGTGGTTGCAAACGTTACTATTTTAACGGACTTTGTTATTCTTGATATTCCTGAGGACGATAGTATGTCCATTATTCTTGGAAGACCCTTTTTGAATACTGCAGGGGATGTTATTCATTGCAACAGAGGCAATGTCACTTTTCATGTTAATGGTAATGAGCACATAGTACACTTTCTAAGGAAACAACCTCAAGTCCACAGTATCAATTCTATTGGAAAAATTCCCAAGATTACTATTGGAGGTTTTAAATTTCCTCTTCCTACTGTCAAGAAGAAATATGATATTCTTATTGTTGGGGATGTGCATATCCCCGTCGAGGTAACCTAGTGTTATTCGAATTCTCCGGTTTCCTGTTATTCGGAAAGAGTTTGTTAACAATACTTGATCAACCTTGTTAGTGTATTCCTTTTGATGAGCATGAGATGTATGAAGTTAGAAAGCACATCTCGCTGTACCCTCTTTTTACTTTATGTTATTTAGATTAAATAAAGCAAAAATAGTATCTTTTGTCTGTTTTCTGAATTATCCTTGCAATAAAAAATACCCCGAAAATAAAAGTTCTCCAAATGCCTTGAAAATTTAATATGATTTTTTCTAGAATATTTGAGAATTATTGGCACCGAGAACACACCAGGGGGACACACCACGTGCCCACGAGGGTGGAGGGTGCGCCCACCCCCTGGGCGCGCCCCCTGCCTCGTGGACCCCACGTGGGTTCCCTCCACTTATCCTTGCACCCACACACTTCGTCTTGGTCCAGAAAAAAATCACCCACCAGCTCAAACCCGAGTTCTAGCTCATCTTGCTGCCATTTCGATCTCCTTGCTCAAAGCTCCATTCACAAAACTATTGGGGAACACAGTAATTTCAAAAAATTTCCTACGCACACGCAAGATCATGGTGATGCATAGCAACGAGAGGGGAGAGTATCGTCTACGTACCCTCGTAGACCATAATCGGAAGCGTTATGACAACACGGTTGATGTAGTCGTATGTCTTCACGATCGACCGATCTAGTATCGAAGATACGACACCTCCGCGATCTGCACATGTTCGGCTCGATGATGTCCCGCGGACTCATGATCCAATAGAGCTTCGAGTGAGAGCTTCGTCAGCACGACGGCGTGATGACGGTGATGATGTTTCTACCGGAACGGGGCTACGCCTAAGCACCGCTATGATATTACCGAGGTGGATTATGGTGGAGGGGGGCACCGCACATGGCTAAAGATCAATGATCAACTTGTGTGTCTATGGGGTGCCCCTTCCCGCATATATAAAGGAGTGGAGGAGGGGGAGGGCCGGCGCTCCTATGGCGCGCCCCATGGGGAGTCCTACTCCCACCGGGAGTAGGATTCCCCCCTTTCCAAGTAGTAGGAGTAGGAGAAGGAAGGAGGAAATAGGGAGAAGGGCCCCCTTCCTAGTCCAATTCGGACCAGAGGGGGAGGGGGCGTGCTGCGTGCCCTGGCAGCTGATAACCCACAAGTATAGGGGATCACAACAGTTTTCGAGGGTAGAGTATTCAACCCAAATTTATTGATTCGACACAAGGGGAGCCAAAGAATATTCTCAAGTATTAGCAGCTGAGTTGTCAATTCAACCACACCTGGAAACTTAATATTTGCAACAAAGTGTTTAGTAGCAAAGTAATATGATAGTAGTGGTAACAGTAGCAAAAGGTAATGATAGCAAAAGTAATGTTTTTGGTATTTTGTATGATAGCAATAGCAACAGAAAAGTAAATAAGCGAAGAACAATATATGGAAAGCTCGTAGGCAAAGGATCGGTGATAGAGAATTATGCCGGATGTGGTTCATCATCTAACAGTCATAACCTAGGGTGACACAGAACTAGCTCCAATTCATTAATGTAATGTAGGCATGTATTCCGAATATAGTCATACGTGCTTATGGAAAAGAACTTGCATGCCATCTTTTGTCCTACCCTCCCGTGGCAGCGGGGTCCTAGCGGAAACTAAGGGATATTAAGGCCTCCTTTTAATAGAGTACCAGACCAAAGCATTAACACATAGTGAATACATGAACTCCTCAAACTACGGTCATCACCGGTAAGTATCCCGATTATTGTCACTTCGGGGTTAACGGATCATAACACATAATAGGTGACTATAGACTTGCAAGATAGGATCAAGAACTCTCATATATTGATGAAAACATAATAGGTTCAGATCTGAAATCATGGCACTCCGGCCCTAGTGACAAGCATTAAGCATAGCAAAGTCATAGCAACATCAATCTCAGAACATAGTGGATACTAGGGATCAAACCCTAACAAAACTAACTCGATTACATGATAAATCTCATCCAACCCATCACCGTCCAACAAGCCTACAATGGAATTACTCACGCACGGCGGTGAGCATCATGAAATTGGTGATGGAGGATGGTTGATGATGATGATGGCGACAGATTCCCCTCTCCGGAGCCTCGAACGGACTCCAGATCAGCCCTCCCGAGAGGTTTTAGGTCTTGGCGACGGCTCCGTATTGTAAAACGCGATGAATCCTTCTCTCTAATTTTTTCCTCCCCGAAACCAAATATATAGAGTTGGAGTAGAGGTCGGAGGAGCTCCAAGGGGTCCACGAGGTAGGGGGGCGTGCCCTAGGGGGGCAGGCGCGCCCCCACCCTCGTGGACAGGTGGTGGCCCCCTGGTCTTCATCTTTTGCAAGGATTTTTTATTATTTCCAAATAGACGTTCTGTGAAGTTTCAGGTCATTCCGAGAACTTTTGTTTCTGCACATAAATAACACCATGGCAATTCTGCTGAAAACAGCGTCAGTCCGGGTTAGTTCCATTCGAATCATGTAAGTTAGAGTCCAAAACAAGGGAAAAAGTGTTTGGAAAAGTTGATACGACGGAGACGTATCAACTCCCCCAAGCTTAAACCTTTGCTTGTCCTCAAGCAATTCAGTTGATAAACTGAAAGTGATAAAGAAAAACTTTTACAAACTCTATTTGCTCTTGTCGTTGTAAATATGTAAAGCCAGCACTCAAGTTTTTAGCAAAGATTATGAACTAACCATATTCACAATAACGCATAGGTCTCATGTTTACTCATATCAATGGCATATTCAACTAGCGAGCAATAATAATAAATCTCAGATGACAACACTTTATCAAAACAATCATAATATGATATAACAAGATGGTATCTCGCTAGCCCTTTCTGAGACCGCAAAACATAAATGCAGAGCACCTTTAAAGATCAAGGACTGACTAGACATTGTAATTCATGGTAAAAGAGATCCAGTCAAGTCATACTCAATGTAAACTAACAGTAATGAATGCAAATGACAGCAGTGCTCTCCAACTGGTGCTTTTTAATAAGAGGATGATGACTCAACATAAAAGTAAATAGATAGGCCCTTCGCAGAGGGAAGCAGGGATTTGTAGAGGTGCCAGAGCTCGGTTTTGAAATAGAGGTGAATAATGTTTTGAGCGGTATACTTTCATTGTCAACATAACAACCAATACATGGCAATATCTTCCATGCTACACACATTATAGGCAGTTCCCAAACAGAATGGTAAAGTTTATACTCCCCCCCACCAACAAGCATCAATCCATGGCTTGCTCGAAACAACGAGTGCCTCCAACTAACAAGAGTCCCAGGGGGAGTTTTGTTTGCAATTATTTTGATTTAGTTTGCATAAATCATGGGACTGGGCATCCCGGTGACCAGCCACTTTCTCGTGAGTGAGGAGCGGAGTCCACTCCTCTTGAGAATAACCCGCCTAACATGGAAGATACGGATAGCCCTAGTTGATACATGAGCTATTCGAGCATACAAAACAGGATATTTATTTGAAGGTTTAGAGTTTGGCACATACAAATTTACTTGGAACGGCAGGTAGATACCGTATATAGGTAGGTATGGTGGACTCATATGGAATAACTTTGGGGTTTATGGAGTTGGACGCACAAGCAGTATTTCTTCTTAGTACAGGTGAAGGCTAGCAAAAGACTGGGAAGCAACCAGCTAGAGAACGACAATAGTCATGAACATGCATTAAAATTAATAAACACCGAATGCAAGCATGAGTAGGATATAATCCACCATGAACATAAATATCGTGAAGGCTATGTTGATTTTGTTACAACTACATGTGTGAACATGTGCCAAGTCAAGTCACTTAAATCATTCAGAGGAGGATACTACACTATCATACCACACCACAACCATTCTAATAGCATGTTGGCACGCAACGTAAACCATTATAAGCTCCTAGCTAATCAAGCATGGCACAAGAAACTATGATCTATAGTTGTCATTGCAAACATGTTTATTCATAATAGGCTGAATCAGGAACGATGAACTAATCATATTTACAAAAACAAGAGAGGTCGAGTTCATACCAGCTTTTCTCATCTCAGTCAGTCCATCATATATCGTCATAATTGCCTTTCACTTGCACGACCGAATACTGTGAATAATAATAATAGTGCACGCGCATTGGACTAAGCTGGAATCTGCAAGCATTCAATAAACAGGAGAAGACAAGGCAATATGGGCTCTTTTGTCAGATCAACAGTAATGCATATAAGTGCCACTTCAACAATTTAATCATGGTCTTCTCCTATCGACCCCCAAGGAAAAGAAAGGAAATAAAATTATTTACACGGGAAAGCTCCCAACAAGCAAAAGAAGAACAGGAAATCTTTTTGGGTTTTCTTTTTAATTACTACCAAGCATGGAAAGTAAACTAATTAAAAGCTACAACTAATTTTTTTGGTTTTTCTTAAGGTTTATTAAACACACAAGAAGAAAGCATAAAAAGGGACATAAACTAGCATGGATGATACAATGAAAAAGTGTGAGCACCGACATCTAGCAATGAGTGTGTGAACATGAATGTAATGTCGGTGAGAAATACGTACTCCCCCAAGCTTAGGCTTTTGGCCTAAGTTGGTCTATGGCCACGGCTGGCCTGGCGGATATCCATAATAATAGTTGGGGTCGTACTAAGATGCAGCGGCTATCGCCTCCTGAGCTGCAGCGTGGCGACGAGCGGCCTCCGCCCTCCTCTCGTACTCATCTGCCTCCTCTCTGGTGATAACATATCTTCCTTTTGCCTGATAATCAAAGAAGGCAGGAGCAGGGAGAGTAATACAGATAGCACACCATCTGTCGAAGATTAAGCAATACTGGAGAGGTGATTCATTCCTCTCGACAAACTGGTGGTGAACCATAGCATCATAATCCGAATAAGCAGGGGGCAACTCAATATCATCTTCACGTATGGCTATACCAAGAAAATTAGTTATGCGGATTGCATAAATTCCACCAAAGAAATCTCCATTAAATCTATTAAGATGCAACCTACGTGCAACAATGGCTCCCAAATTATAAGATTTATCTCCTAACACAGCATTCCTAAGAATACTGAGGTCAGGGACAAACATGTTACATGCCTCATCTTTACCATTAATGCATCTACCTATGAAGAGAGCAAAATAATGTATAGCAGGAAAGTGAATGCTCCCTATGGTAGCTTGTGTTATATCTCTAGATTCCCCCATAGTTATACTAGCAAGAAAATCTCTAAATTCATATTTGCGAGGTTCCCTAACACTAGCCCATTGTGAAAGTTTGAAATAAGTAGTAAATTCCTCTAAGTTCATAGTGTAAGAATTTTCATAAAGATCAAACAGGATAGTTGGAGAATTACGTGAAGATGAAAATTCAAATCTCCTCACAAAGGAACTAGTGAGATAGTGATACTGGCTGCACTTCTCTTCCTCGAAGCTCACAAGATCAGCGTTATGCAAATATGTGTTAAATTCTTCCTTAATTCCCGCTTGATCCATAAAGTTTTCCGAAGGCCGTTCACAAGGACGCACTCGAGCGTCTCTTGGTGGCTCTTCATCAGCATCACGCATTGCAAGCCTGGGTCCTTGCTTCCTTGAAGAACCACCTTGGTACATTTTCCTAACCATATTTCTTCCTCTGAAAAATTTCTGAAATTTTTAGTAACTTCAAAATAAAAGTAAACCAAACTCAACAAAATTGATAGCAACTACTCCAACAAGTACCTAGAGCCTATATCATGCATCAAAACTACTTTTGACCATATAAATTTGACATGCAAGCTCAAGAATAGGGTCACCTAAGCAGCACAAATTTGCAATGAATAAAGCACTAGAACAAAAACTAATTGGACCAATGGAGGAGTCACATACCAAGGAACAATCTCCCCAAGCAGTTTTGTGAGAGGTGCTTTGAGCAAGGAGATCGAAAATGGCAGCAAAATGAGCTTGGACTCAGGTTTGAGCTGGATATTCCTGTTTGTGGGAGGAAGAAGGAGTGTGTGGGTGCAGGAATAAGTGGAGGGGGGCCACCGTGGGCCCACGAGGCAGGGGGCGCGCCTAGGGGGTAGGGCGCGCCCTCCACCCTCGTGGACAGGTGGATGCCCCCCGTGCTGTGTTCTCGGTGCCAAATATTCTCAAATATTCCAGAAAAATCATATTTAAATTTCAGGGCATTTGGAGAACTTTTATTTTCGGGGTCTTTTTATATTGCACGGATAATTCAGATAACAGACGGAAAATATTTATTTTTATTTTATTTAATATAAATAATAGAAAGTAAAAGGAGGGTACAGAGAGTTGTGCCTTCTAGTTTCATCCATCTCATGATCATCAAAAGGAATCCACTAACAAGGTTGATCAAGTCTTGTTAACGAACTCAGTCCGAATAACATGGAACCGGAGAAATTTCAAATAACACTATGTTACCTCAACGGGGATATGCACATCCCCAATAACAAGAATATCATATTTCTTCTTGATAGTAGGAAGAGGAAATTCAAAACCTCCAAATATAATCGATGGAATTTTTCCAATAGAGCTGATACTATGAACTTGAGGTTGTTTCCTCGGAAAGTGTACCATATGCTCATTACCATTAACATGAAAAGTGACATTGCCTTTAGTGCAATCAATAACAACCCCTGCAACATTCAAAAAGGGTCTTCCAAGAATAATAGACATACTATCGTCCTCGGGAATATCAAGAATAACAAAGTCCGTTAAAATAGTAACGTTTGCAACCACAACAGGCACATCCTCACAAATACCGACAGGTATAGTAGTTGATTTATCAACCATTTGCAAAGATATTTCAGTAGGTGTCAACTTATTCAAAACAAGTCTACGATATAAAGAGAGAGGCATAATACTAGCACCGGCTCCAAGATCACATAAAATAGTTTTAACATAGTTTCTCTTAATGGAGCAAGGTATAGTTGGTACTCCTGGATCTCCTAGTTTCTTAGGTATTCCACCCTTATAAGTATAATTAGCAAGCTTGGTGGAAATTTTAGCTTCCGGTATCTTTCTTTTATTTGTAACAATATCTTTCATATACTTAGCATAAGGATTCATTTTAAGCATATCAGTCAAACGCATACGCAAAAAGATAGGTCTGATCATTTCAGCAAAGCGCTCAAAATCCTCATCATCCTTTTTCTTGGATGGTTTAAGAGGAAAAGGCATGGGTTTCTGAACCCATGGTTCTCTTTATTTACCATGTTTCCTAGCAACAAAGTCTTTCTTATCATAACGTTGATTCTTTGATTGTGGGTTATCAAGATTAACACAAGGTTCAATTTATATATCATTATCATTGCTAGGTTGAGCATCAACCCATGAGCATTATCATTAGCATTATCACTAGTTTCAGGTTCATTACCAGATTGTGTTTCAGCATCAGAAATAGAAATATCATTTGGATTCTCAGGTGTATCAATAACAGGTTCACTAGAAGCATGCAAAGTCCTATCATTTTTCTTTTTCTTCCTTTTAGAAGGACTAGGTGCATCTATATTATTTCTCTGAGAATCTTTCTCAATTCTCTTAGGGTGGCCTTCATGATACAAAGGTTCCTGAGTCATTCTATCACCTCTAGTCATAACTCTAACAACATTATCATTTTTCTTACTATTCAATTCATTGAGAAAGTCATTTTGAGCTTTAAGCACTTGTTCTACTTGAGTGGTGTGACACCCCAAAATTTTGGCCTTGTTTTATTAAATAATTTTTTTTGCCAGGAATTAAAACTTTGATTTTTTTGGACCCCCTTTTTGATTTTTTTGAAACATTTCCTTTCTTATTATCATGGAGTTGTTCCCTAAAGTGAAAACCTTTCAAATATGTTATTGGACTTGGTTAACCTCTCAAGAAAAACTTTTATTTTATCAGTATAACTAATTACATAATTAATTTGCTTGATCTTTATTTTCTTGAAAAATGGTTTTTCAAGGTTATATGGCCATATTTGAACTACAACCATTTGATAAATTCACCTAAAATTCTAACCAAAATTTGGAGATGTCATGTGATGTTTTTAAATCACTTTTATACAAAAATATCTTTTATTCATGTAATATTTTGAGCTCTGCATCCAATTTTCTTCTCTGGTCCAGAGTGCAATTTTGCACTACAACCCATCTAAATATTTCTTTCTAGCCTCCACCAAAATTATGGGATGTTGGTAGTAGCATATGATTCAACATTATGCAAAAAACCTAATGCTGTTCTTTGAAAATTTTGAGTGAATCAACCTCTTTTCCATTCTGGTCCAGCCTTGTGATTTCTACTGCAACCCTATTTATTTTTGCTCCAATGACCTTGTGCTTTCTCCTGCTTATAGTCCTCCCTACCAAACCCCTAAGTCCAGGAGCATGCACCCATTTGAATATTTTTGGTTCATGTAAAAATGCCATTTATCTCCTGTCCAGAATTGTAGTTTTGCAAAACTTGCACTAACAAGTTTGTGCTTTTCACAAACTAACCTCACCACCCTCTTATTCATTTAAAGAGACCACCATCTGGAGTTTTTGGCCACTCCAATACCTGCCCAAGTGCCCTTAGCATTTTGTCAAACACCTTATGGGCATGATCAGTTTTGACATGGGTTTGTGTTTGCTCTATGAACCTGATCCCCTGACCAAACCACCTTGTCCCTTGTTACCCTTACTAAACCTAGCCTAGTCCTGTTGCTTGCCAACCTCACCTGTGACCTGTAGCATGCCACGGCATTGTATCAAACACCTTCCGTGCGTGCACTGGACGCGCCCAGAGCGCGCGTATTGCACGAACCGCGCCCGAGCCGACACGCTGGCCCCCCTGGTTTTGGCCCGCTCTGCAGAGCCACGCCACTCGCTATCCTCCTCACCGCAACACGCCAAGCAGGCCCGGGTGCCCTGCAGCACCGCCGTCAGAGCCGCTTGGCGGCATGCCCGCGGCCGCATCCGCCACCGCCATGGGCAGCGCCGCCCAAGCCACCCCGGCTCGCCACCTGCCCCTGGGAGCCGCACGAACTTATCTCCTCGCTCGTCGGCTAGCCCTCGTCGCCTCCACGTCGCCCTGCAAGCTACAGAGAGGCGGTTCACCGGCATCCTCATCCACCGCCGCGGAACCGACCTCGTCGCGCTATAAAAAGAGGTCCCCGAACTCCCTCGAGCACGCAGGCAACCTCAGGCCATCCCAATGGCGCTCCCCTAGCTCGCATTCGACCCGGGGAGGCCACCTTCCTCATCTCCGGCAACCGCAGCCGCCGCCATTGCCCCAGCCCTTCCAACGCCACCAGGGCCTCCCTCTCTCCGTTCTCTTCACCAGGAACTTTCTCATCCTCCCGTGAACTTGTTCCCCTGCTCGATTTTGATCGGGAACCACCGCAGCCCCAAACTCACTTCGCCCCCGAAGCCATCTCCGCCGCGAAGCTCGTCGCCGGCAACTCCGTCCACGTCGGCGACCATGGCGGGTACCCCCGAGTTCGTCTCGACCTCCTGAGCACGCCCATGTGCTTAGATCACCGAGGGACACCGCCATTCGCCGGCGAGCCTCCCCGGAGCTCCGCCTCTGTTCGGTCAGGGGGAGACGACGCGCGCATGGACCAGTCAAACCTGACCAGTGGGCCAGGAGGGCCCACTGTCGGTGACCCACGCGCAGTCCACGCTGGATAAGTGGAGGCGTAAAGGCTCAAGTACGCCTTCTCTGTGCGAAAGCGTAATCCCGTTCGAAGCGTTTTCTTTTCTGTTTTATTTAAATAACAGATTTGACCAGAACTTTGACTATCTATAACTCTTTGAATATAACTCCAAATGAATTGATTCTTTTTCCTACATCCCTCAAATTCTGTCTAGTTTATTTTTAGATTTATTTGAAAATTTTCCGAACAACTTTTTTGTACTGTTTTTGAAATATGTGTTATTTGCATATTTTTGAAAATAGGATTTTTGGAGAAAGGAAGAAAACTTTCAAAAGTTTTGGAGAACACCCCACCTCTCCACACCTTTAAGGCAAGCATCCTGAACCCCGGAATAATATTTTTGGTGTGTTAGTTGACACGTTTATAACACCACCTTATATCGGAGAACTTGTTATTTCATGTGATATGATCATTTGCATGAATGCATATTAGTGATTTCCTTGCTGTTGGAAATGAATATACTTGTGATGGTAATCATCCTCATGTGCCTTGCATGCATGCCGGAAAGAAATCCGGGAAAGCCTCTGCCTTGGGTAGGAGTGAGCTTGTCGCCGGTCCCCGTCGGGACGGTTATGTCCGGTATGGCATGGTAAGGTATATTGAGTGGTGATTTTGTTGGTTGAAATATATTTGTTATAGATGTCATGCAGGGAACTTATAAACCTCCTGAGTCGACCGTAGACCGAGTCTTGTTCCAGTAACCCCCATACTTGTTTTGTACTACCACTTGTCCCTGCCGCAGGTAGGGTACGGTTCAGTAAGTCGTAAACCCCTTTTCAGCACACACCGTACAGAGAGGCCATGGTGGAAGATACCGGTTGTAGCCGGTAGGCAGGCCACCTGGTCCGGGGGCATGGGTGTTTCCGGTTGGGATGAGAGGGGAGGCCACCCCTTAGAGCGCGCGATATAAATTTGATCCCATGCTACGCGAGGTTGTAGCCTCCCCACTTAGAGTTTTGCTTAACAAGTGTCGTGGGTGATTCCAGACACCGATGAGTTAAGCTGGTGTGTGCAAGTTAGGCGTGTTTTCAACTAAAAGGCCGTAGACGGAATTAGTTCCGATGGACTAAAGGAATCTGTTACTCGTGGGTAAAGAGTACACCCTCTGCAGAGATTAAACCTATTCGAATAGCCGTGTCCATGGTTAAGGATTACAGTCTGGGATGGGTCAAGTGTTGGTCTTAGTGTCGGTCTTCGGAGGAGATATTGTTAAACCAAACTTGGATATCGACTGGTGACTTGTGAGGACCATGATTATTATGTTGTGATGGACTAACCCGTGGCATTATTTGTATTATCGAGTAACCCTGGGATGGTTCTACCTCCTGGATATTCATTGTTAATTATTTATTTTATAAGCCCTTTATGTGGTGTCGCTGAGACGCCCGACTGTGGCATTGCTTGTCATTTAATTACTTTATAAGCCCTTTATGTGGTGTCGCTGAGACGCCCGACTGTGGCATTGCTTGTTATTTATTTATTTTATAAGCCCTTTATGTGGTGTCGCTAAGACGCCCGACTGTGGCATTTCTCTTAAAGCCCTTTATGTGGTGTCGCTAAGACGCCCGACTGTGGCATTTCTTTTAAAGCCCTTTATGTGGTGTCGCTAAGACGCCCGACTGTGGCATTTCTTTTAAAGCCCTTTATGTGGTGTCGCTAAGACGCCCGACTGTGGCATTTCTTTTAAGCCCTTTATGTGGTGTCGCTAAGACGCCCGACTGTGGCATTTCTTTTAAAGCCCTTTATGTGGTGTCGCTAAGACGCCCGACTGTGGCATTTCTTTTAAAGCCCTTTATGTGGTGTCGCTAAGACGCCCGACTGTGGCATTTCTTTTAAAGCCCTTTATGTGGTGTCGCTAAGACGCCCGACTGTGGCATTGCTTGTTACTTATTTCATAAATTTTAATACTACTATGTTACTGCATATTCATAAATAACATGCTTGCACGCATCAGAGTTTTATTTATCTTTCGTGACTGACGTCATGAGCATAAAATATTTTCAGCACATCATTGTTATGTTATACCTGTGTTCATAATGTTTGCGAGTACATTCAAAGTACTCACTGGCTTGTCCCTGGCGATTGTCTTGGCCAGATTTTCTTGCACGGAGAGGAGCGACGCGATGGCAGCCCCGGAACCTAAGCAACGATGATAGCAGCCTCGTGAAGATAGGAATTAACCTGGTCAGCTGTTCCTGTGGGAAATGGAGTCCCCTAGACACCGATGATTCACAAACCGCTTCCACCCTCAACCACTAAAAACCATTTGTTGTACTCACAGGCCAGAATGGTCTTGTACTACATATTTTGTATTTTGCTTGGAATTTATGTATCAAGTTGGAGCCTCATCAGCTAACAGTAATCCTAGGGCTGATGAGCACGACGGTCTTTTTCTGGAAATTTATACCCGGAAAACCCGGTCGTGACAAGTGGTAACCATAGAAGCATTTTTACTAATAAGTTTAAGTTCACCTTTGACATTAGCCATATAATCACCCAAGTGTTCAAGCCTATTTGAACTGTATTTCAATTGTCTACCAAAATAAGCATTGAAGTCTTCTTTCTTAACTATAAATTTATCAAACTCATTTAAGCATGGGCTAGCAAACTTAGTAAATGGGATTTCAGCTTTATCATATCTATAGAGAGAATTTACCTTCACTACCTGTGTAGGGTTATCAAGACCATGAGTTTCTTCAATGGGTGAAGGATTAAGATCATATGTTTCTTCAACAGGCGGTAAATTAAGACCGTGTATTTCTTCGATAGGAGGTAAATTCTTAACATCTTCATCTTTAATACCTTTTTCTTTCATAGATTTCTTTGCCTCTTGCATATCTTCAGGACTGAGAAATAGAACACCTCTTTTCTTCGGAGTTGGTTTAGGAATAGGCTCAGGAAGTGCCCAATTAGTTTCATTTGTCAACATATTATTCAATAGAATTTCAGCTTCATCCGGTGTTCTTTCCCTGAAAACAGAACCAGCACAACTATCCAGGTAATCTCTGGAAGCATCGGTTAGTCCATTATAAAAGATATCAAGTATTTCATTTTTCTTAAGAGGATGATCAGGCAAAGCATTAAGTAACTTGAGAAGCCTCCCCCAAGCTTGTGGGAGACTCTCTTCTTCAATTTGCACAAAATTATATATATCCTCAAAGCAGCTTGTTTCTTATGAGCAGGGAAATATTTAGCAGAGAAGTAATAAATCATATCCCGGGGACTACACACACAACCAAGATCAAGAGAATTAAACCATATCTTAGCATCACCCTTTAATGAGAACGGAAATATTTGAAGGATATAAAAGTAACAAGTTCTCTCATCATTAGTGAACAGGGTAGCTATATCATTTAATTTAGTAAGATGTGCCACAACAGTTTCAGATTCATAGCCCTGAAAGGATCAGATTCAACCAAAGTAATTATATCAGGATCAACAGAGAATTCATAATCCTTATCAGTAACACAGATAGGTGAGGTAGCAAAAGCGGGGCCAGGTTTCATTCTAGCATTAAGAGATTGCTGCTTCCATTTAGCTAATAACCTCTTGAGTTCGTATCTATCTTTGCAAGCTAAAATATCTAGAGCAGCTTCTTTTTCAAAAACATAACCCTCAGGAATAACAGGTGATTCATATTCATTAGAGGGAGAGTCTTCATCATCACTTTCATCAATATTATCAGATTCAATATTTTCACTCTCTCTAACCCTAGCAAGTTGTTCATCAAGAAATTCACCAAGTGGCACAATAGTAACAAGCATAGAAGTAGTTTCATCATAAGTATCATGCATAGAAGTGGCATCATCAATAACATGCGACATATCAGAACGAATGGCAGAAGAAGGTTTAGGTGTCGCAAGCTTACTCAAAACAGAAGGTGAATCAAGTGCAGAGCTAGATGGCAGTTCCTTACCTCCCCTCGTAGTTGAGGGATAAATCTTGGTTTTTGGATCTCTCAAGTTCTTCATAATGATAAGCAGATATAGATCCCAAGTGACTCAAAGAATAGAGCTATGCTCCCCGGCAATAGCGCCAGAAAATAGTCTTGATAACCACAAGTATAGGGGATCGCAACAGTTTTCGAGGGTAGAGTATTCAACCCAAATTTATTGATTCGACATAAGGGGAGCCAAAGAATATTCTCAAGTATTAGCAGCTGAGTTGTCAATTCAACCACACCTGGAAACTTCATATCTACAGCAAAGTAATATGATAGTAGTGGTAACCGTAGCAAAAGGTAATGATAGCAAAAGTAATATTTTTTGGTACTTTGTAGTTATGATAGCAATAGCAACGAAAAAGTAAATAAGCGAAGAACAATATATCAAAAGCTCGTAGGCAATGGATCAGTGATAGAGAATTATGCCGGCTGTGGTTCATCATGTAACAGTCATAACCTAGGGTGACACAGAACTAGCTCCAATTCATCAATGTAATGTAGGCATGTATTCCGAATATAGTCATATGTGCTTATGGAAAAGAACTTGCATGACATCTTTTGTCCTACCCTCACATGGCAGTGGGGTCCTAGTGGAAACTAAGGGATATTAAGGCCTCCTTTTAATAGAGTACCGGACCAAAGCATTAACACATAGTGACTACATGAACTCCTCAAACTACGGTCATCACCGGTAAGTATCCCGATTATTGTCACTTCGAGGTTAACGGATCATAACACATAATAGGTGACTATAGACTTGCAAGATAGGATCAAGAACTCTCATATATTGATGAAAACATAATAGGTTCAGATCTGAAATCATGGCACTCGGGCCCTAGTGACAAACATTAAGCATAGCAAAGTCATAGAAACATCAATCTTAGAACATAGTGGAAACTAGGGATCAAACCCTAACAAAACTAACTCGATTACATGATAAATCTCATCCAACCCATCACCATCCAGCAAGCCTACGATGGAATCACTCACACATGGCGGTGAGCATCATGAAATTGGTGATGGAGGATTGTTGATGATCACGATGGCGACGGGTTCCCCTCTTCGGAGCCCCGAACGGACTCCAGATCAGCCCTCCCGGGAGGTTTTAGGGCTTGGTGATGGCTCCGTATCGTAAAACGCGATGAATCCTTCTCTCTGATTTTTTTCTCCCCAAAACCAAATATATAGAGTTGAAGTTGAGGTCGGAGGAGCTCCAGGGGGCCCACGAGGTAGGGGGCGCGCCCTAGGGGGGCAGGCGCGCCCCCCACCCTCGTGGCAGGTGGTGGGCCCCCTGGTCTTCATCTTTTGCAAGGATTTTTTATTATTTCCAAATAGACGTTCCGTGAAGTTTCAGGTCATTACGAGAACTTTTATTTCTGCACATAAATAACACCATGGCAATTCTGCTGAAAACAGCGTCAGTCCGGGTTAGTTCCATTCAAATCATGTAAGTTAGAGTCCAAAACAAGGGCAAAAGTGTTTGGAAAAGTTGATACTACGGAGACGTATCAGCAGCCCCTCCTCTCTTTCCACTGAGGCGCATAAGGCCCATTAAACTCCCCGGGGGTTCCGGTAACCCCCCGGTACTCCGGTATATGCCCGAACTTCACTCTGAACCCTTCCGATGTCCAAACATAGTCGTCCAATATATCGATCTTTATGTATCGACCATTTCGAGACTCCTCGTCATGTCCGTGATCAAATTTGGGACTCCGAACTACCTTCGGTACATCAAAGCACATAAACTCATAATACCGATCGTCATCGAACGTTAAGCGTGCGGACCCTATGGGTTCGAGAACTATGTAGAAATGACCGAGACATGTCTCCGGTCAATAACCAATAGCGGAACCTGGATGCTCATATTGGCTCCTACATATTCTATGAAGATCTTTATCGGTCAAACCTCATAACGATATACGTTGTTCCCTTTGTCATCGATATGTTACTTGCCCGAGGTTTGATCGTCGGTATCTCAATACCTAGTTCAATCTCGTTACCGGCAAGTCTCTTTTACTCATTCCATACTGCTACATCCTGTAACTAACTCATTAGCTACATTGCTTGCAAGGGTTATAGTGATGTACATTACCGAGAGGGCCCAGAGATACCTCTCCGACAATCAGAGTGACAAATCCTAATCTTGATCCATGTAAACTCAACAAACACCATTGGAGACACCTGTAGAGCACCTTTATAATCACCCAGTTACGTTGTGACGTTTGGTAGCAACAAAGTGTTCCTTCGGTATTCAGGAGTTGCATGATCTCATAGTCATAGGAACATGTATAGTTATGGAGAAAGCAATAGCAACAAACTAAATGATCATCGTGCTAAGCTAACAGATGGGTCAAGTCAATCACATCATTCTCTAATGATGTGATCCCATTAATCAATTGACAACTCATGTCTATGGTTAGGAAACATAACCATCATTGATTCAATGAGCTAGTCAAGTAGGGGCAAACTAGTGACACTCTGTTTGTCTATGTATTCACACATGTACTAAGTTTCCGGTTAATACAATTCTAGCATGTATAATAAACATTTATCACGATATGAGGAAATATAAATAAGAACTTTATTATTGCCTCTAGGGCATATTTCCTTCAGTCTCCCACTTGCACTAGAGTCAATAATCTAGATTACATTGTAATGATTCTAACACCCATGGAGTCTTTTTGCTGATCATGTTTTGCTCGTGAGAGACGCTTAGTCAACGGGTCTGCAACATTCAGATCCGTATGCATCTTGCAAATCTCTATGTCTCCCTCCTTGACTTGATCACGGATGGAATTGAAGCATCTCTTGATGTGCTTGGTTCTCTTGTGAAATTTGGATTCCTTTGCCAAGGCAATTGCACCAGTATTGTCACAAAAGATTTTCATTGGACCCAATGCACTAGGTATGACACCTAGATCGGATATGAAATCCTTCATCCAGACTCCTTCATTTGCTGCTTCTGAAGCAACTATGTATTCCGCTTCACATGTAGATCCCGCCACGATGCTCTGCTTGGAACTGCACCAACTGACAACTCCACCATTTAATAAAAACATGTATCCGGTTTGTGACTTAGAGTCATCTGGATCACTGTCAAAGCTTGCATCGACGTAACCGTTTACGATGAGCTCTTTGTCACCTCCATATACAAGAAACATATCCTTAGTCCTTTTCAGGTATTTCAGGATGTTCTTGACCTCTATCTAGTGATCCACTCCTAGATTACTTTGGTACCTCCCTGCTAAACTTATAGCAAGGCACACATCAGGTCTGGTACACAACATTGCATACATGATAGAGCCTATGGCTGAAGCATAGGGAACACCTTTCATTTTCTCTCTATCTTCTGAAGTGGTCGGGCATTGAGTCTGACTCAACTTCACACCTTGTAATACAGGCAAGAACCCTTTCTTCGCCTGATCCATTTTGAACTTCTTCAAAACTTTATCAAGGTATGTGCTTTGTGAAAGTCCAATCAAGTGTCTTGATCTATCTCTATAGATCTTGATGCCCAATATATAAGCAGCTTCACCGAGGTCTTTCATTGAAAAATTCTTATTCAAGTATCCTTTTATGCTATTCAGAAATTCAGTATCATTTCCGATCAATAATATGTCATCTACATATAATATCAGAAATGCTACGGAGCTCCCACTCACTTTCTTGTAAATACAGGCTTCTCCAAAAGTCTGTATAAAACCATATGCTTTGATCACACTATCAAAGCGTATATTCCAACTCCGAGATGCTTGCACCAGTCCATAAATGGATCGCTGGAGCTTGCACACTTTGTTAGCACATTTTGGATCGACAAAACCTTCTGGTTGCATCATATACAACTCTTCTTTAAGATACCCATTAAGGAATGCAGTTTTGACATCCATTTGCCAAATTTCATAATCATAAAATTCGGCAATTGCTAACATGATTTGGACGGACTTGAGCATCGCTATGGGTGAGAAGGTCTCATCGTAGTCAACTCCTTGAACTTGTCGAAAACCTTTTGAAACAAGTCGAGCTTTGTAGACAGTAATATTACCGTCAGCGTCAGTCTTCTTCTTGAAGATCCATTTATTCTCTATGACATGCCGATCATCGGGCAAGTCAACCAAAGTCCATACTTTGTTCTCATACATGGATCGCATCTCAGCTTTCATGGCCTCAAGCCATTTTGCCAAATCTGGGCTCATCATCGCTTCCTCATAGTTCGTAGGTTCGTCATGGTCAAGTAACATGACTTCCAGAACAGGATTTCTGTACCACTCTGGTGCGGATCTTACTCTGGTTGACCTACGAGGTTCGGTAGTAACTTGATCAGAAGTTTCATGATCATCATCATTAGCTTCATCACTCACTGGTGTAGGGATCACTTGAACTAATTTCAGTGATGAACTATTTTCCAGTAAGGGAGAAGGTATAATTACCTTGTCAAGTTCTACTTTCCTCCCACTCACTTCTTTCGAGAGAAACTCCTTCTCTAGAAAGGATCCATTCTTAGCAACGAATATCTTGCCTTAGGATCTGTGATAAAAGGTGTACCTAATAGTCTCCTTTGGGTATCCTATGAAGACACATTTCTCTGATTTGGGTTCGAGCTTATCAGGTTGAAGCTTTTTCACATAAGCATCGCAGCCCCAAAATTTAAGAAACGACAACTTGGGTTTCTTGCCAAACCACAGTTCATAAGGTGTCATCTCGACGGATTTAGATGGTGCCCTATTTAACGTGAATGCAGCCATATCTAAAGCGTGACCCCAAAACAATAGTGGTAAATCAGTGAGAGACATCATAGATCACACCATATATAATAAAGTGCGTTTACGACATTCGGACACACCATTACGTTGTGGTTTTCCAGGTGGCGTGAGTTGCAAAACTATTCCGCATTGTTTCAGATGAAGTCCAAACTCATAACTCAAATATTCACCTCCACGATCAGATCGTAGAAACTTGATTTTCTTGTTACGATGATATTCCACTTCACTCTGAAATTCTCTGAACTTTTCAAATGTTTCAGACTTATGTTTCATCAAGTAGATATACCCATATCTGCTCAAATCATCTGTGAAGGTGAGAAAATAACGATATCCGCCGCGAGCTTCAATGTTCACTGGACCACATACATCAATATGTATGATTTCCAGTAACTCTGTTGCTCGCTCCATTGTTCCGGAGAATTGAGTTTTAGTCATCTTGCCCATGAGGCATGGTTCGCAAGTACCAACTGATTCATAATCAAGTGATTCTAGAAGTCCATCAGAATGGAGTTTCTTCACGCGCTTTACCCCAATATGACCTAAACGGCAGTGCCACAAAATAAGTTGCACTATCATTATCAACTCTGCATCTTTTGGTTTCAATACTATGAACATGTGTATCACTACTATCAAGATTTAGTAAAAATAGACCACTCATCAAGGGTGCATGACCATAAAAGATATTACTATATAAATAGAACAACCATTATTCTCTGATTTAAATGAAGAACCGTCTCGCATCAAAAAAGATCCAGATATAATGTTCATGCTCAACGCTGGCACCAAATAATAATTATTTAGGTCTAAAACTAATCCCGAAGGTAGATGTAGAGGCAGCATGCCGACGGCGATCACATCGACTTTGGAACCATTTCCCACGCACATCGTCACCTCGCCAATCTTCGCTTAATCCGTAGCCCTTGTTTCGAGTTGCAAATTTTAGCAACTAAACTAGTATCAAATACCCAGGCACTACTACAAACATTAGTAAGGTACACATCAATAACATGTATAATATACCTTTCACTTTGCCATCCTTCTTCTCCGCCAAATACTTGGGGCAGTTCCGCTTCCAGTGACCAGTTCCTTTGCAGTAGAAGCACTCAGTCTTAGGCTTAGGTCCAGACTTGGGTTTCTTCACTTGAGCATCAACTGTCTTGCTGTTCTTCGTGAAGTTCCCCTTCTTCCCTTTACCATTTTTCTTGAAACTGGTGGTCTTGTTGACCATCAATACTTGATGCTCCTTCTTGATTTCTACCTCCGCAGCCTTTAGCATTGCGAAGAGCTCAGGAATCGTCTTATCCATCCCTTGCATATTATAGTTCATCACGAAGCTCTTGTAGCTTGGTGGCAGTGATTGAAGAACTCTGTCAATGACACTATCATCAAGAAGATTAACTCCCAATTGATTCAAGTGGTTGTGGTACCCAGACATTCTGAGTATATGTTCACTGACAGAACTATTCTCCTCCATCTTGCAGCTATAGAACTTATTGGAGAATTCATATCTCTCAATCCGGGCATTTGCTTGAAATATTAACTTCACCTCCTGGAACATCTCATATGCTCCATGACGTTCAAAATGTCGTTGAAGTCCCAGTTCTAAGCCGTAAAGCATGGCACACTGAACTATCGAGTAGTCATCAACTTTGCTTTGCCAGGTGTTCATAACATCTGGCGTTGCTCCTGCGGCGGGTTTGTCACTTAGCGGTGCTTCCAGGACGTAATTCTTCTGTGCAGCAATGAGGATAATCCTCAAGTTACAGACCTAGTCCGTGTAGTTGCTACCATCATCTTTCAACTTAGCTTTCTCTATGAACGCATTAAAATTCAACGGAACAACAACACGGGCCATCTATCTACAACAACATAGACATGCAAAATACTATCAGGTACTAAGTTCGTGATAAATTAAAGTTCAATTAATCAAATACTTAAGAACTCCCACTTAGATAGACATCTCTCTAATCATCTAAGTGATCACGTGATCCATATCAACTAAACCATGTCCGATCATCACGTGAGATGGAGTAGTTTTCAATGGTGAACATCACTATGTTGATCGTATCTACACTACAAAAAAATACACTTCCGTGATGATACATGTTTGTCACAGTAGGTCGCTTTTTTGTCATGCATGTACATCCATGAAAAATTTATGACAGAATCAAGATAGTCATACATGTGCTGTCATAGAAGTGTTCCATGACATTACCAAAATTATCATCACGAAGTGTCCACTTCCATGACGATAAATCGCGCGTCACAGAAGTGCTTTCGTCAAGGGTGACCAACATGTGGCATCCACCGTAATGGAACACCGTTAAGCTATCGGGTCGGGTTTTGGATCCGATAACCCGTTAACACTCCCGACCAATGGGAAATTTCCACGTGTAAAATTCTTATTGGCCGGACGAAACACGTGTCAGCTCGTCAGTGGGTCAGATAGGTGCCTATGATATGTCAACACATGGCACGGCCCAACAGTGGCCCATTTAGCTTACAAAGCCGGCCCGTTTGACTTGGTCAAAAGTTAACGGGCTGGCCCATGAAAATCCTATTAACGACCTCTTCGCAAATAGCCCATTTTACGGCCCGTTAACTCACGACCCGTTAGGCCCTAAAGGAAATCGGCCCAACAACGTCATGTGGGCCGTCGAATATAATACCAGCCCATTTCACTTTTGGCCCATGTATGGCCCACGACGTCTTTCAGCCCATATGAGGCCTTCGTATCTTTCGGCCCATTACAGGCCCACGGTGAGTCTAGCCCATAATGAACAGTAATTTTCTTTATACCCGTTAATGGCCCGTGATTTACATGGGCCGTTTCCAGCCCGTGTTAGCTTTCGGCCCATTGATGGCCCATACGTTCTTGGGCTCCTTTTCGGCCCTCGATTACTTCCGGCCCGTTACTGGCCCGTTCCACTAATGGGCCAAATTCGGCCCATGGAAAGAGTCGGCCCGTTACTAGCCTGTTACCCTAATGGGCCAAAATCGGCCCATGGCAAGAGTCGGCCCATTTCTGGCCTGTTAACCCGTTGCCCCGTTTCCAACCCGTCCTATATTCTGGCCCATTAACAACCCGTTATGCCTGTGACAGAATTAAGCCTTTGCTATCCTACTGCCTGTTAACAGCCTGTTACTGTGCTGGGCCGATACCAATTATGCCTGATTATGGCCCATGTAGACACATTTATCCGACGGCCCGAGGCCCACCGATTACAGGCCCATTTATCGACGGCCCGTAGGTGACCCATGGATCCTACGGCCCGTATATGGCCCATGGTAGTTGCGGCCACTAGCAAACCAGGGAAAAAGAAGACTAGGAAATAAATAAGGCCGAAACTAACGCTAGGCTATTAAGGCGATTGCACAGATTACATCCACTCGGCATCAAAGATTGCCACCAGTGCAAATATAGGGAACACCCTACACTATACAAAAATGGCTTGCTGTTTTCTTCAGGCGTTGGCTGCACATTAAGAATACATTTTGTATCGCACCAAAACAAATTACAACTATATAACAAAAGGAAGGTTGGCATAAAACTTAACAGTCTAGCAGATAAATGCACCACCAGAAGTTCAGAAGCTCAGTTCATTTGACCTGACTGTTACGTTTTCATGTTGCATTGTCCGATGGAGCACCATAACCCTCGCCTTCATTTCCCCTAGGCTCCTGAACAACATAGCAAATGTCTGATAGTCTGGTTTCAAAACCATGCATATCTTGACGACATTGAGCAATGTTTCTCCTTGTTTCACAAAGGGTCTCTGTTAGGGAATGGACTTGTGTCTGGAGCGCAGATACAACATTGCTTTGAGCTTGCATATCTTGATCATGAGGCAGTTTGGACGATATTGCCTTAACAACCAACCCAGTATTACGCAGGAACATGATTTTGGCACTGTTAGTGGACAGGTACTGACCCGCTGCAGCAAGAGCTGACATTGCGGTTATAGTTGCCTCGCCACCTTCAGAAGGTGGCGGTTCCACCATTTTTTCCATAGCTCACTGAAAAGTTGAGGTTTTACATTAGTAGTACCAGAACAGAAGATATTAAGGAGGCAGCAAAACCAAACAAAATAGCTTTGGTCTATATACAGAACTTATTCTGGTGAACCCATGTAAAATATTAGTTGTATTTTATTGCAAAGTACATAATAAAACCAGGTTCCAAACATATGACCATGTACCATCGCTAATGTATTGTATATTTCTTCACATTGTATTGAGGGCTAATGATGAAGAGACGAAGTTTATAATACGGTAAGCATAGTATGACGTCATTCATATAACAAAACAACTGAGAACAGACAAACAAGCAATTGTAACGTTGTGTGGGCAAGTCCAGCACGGAACTAGATTACGGGTCAAGATGAAAGGAACATCACTCGTCTCTTTTAAACTGTGTAAGGTGCAATGATACGCTAAGACAATTGTGTATAAAATTGAAAAGAGTAATAGACATTGGCTGCAAACCATGCAGTTCAAGGCACAAGTCAGCATAAGTAGTAGTTAAAAGGCATGAGGATTAAGGACTTACAACAGCGACTTTGACTGGTGTAGTCATGCCCTTCTTCTTGCTGGTGTGACAGTCCTTGAAGATTTCCACAACATTTGGTTCAGGTACTTTTTGGTCCTTGCGGGCTTTCCTCTGCATTTGGAACAAGTCAATATAGATCTGATAATATGGTACAGCGAAAAGAGTGAAACAACAGCTAATTACAAGAGCCTCGCAGTGTGCAATATAGCTACGAGATCCTGTCGTCTGTTGGAATTTCACTTTCGTATGGTTGGCCTTGTTCTTTGAATAGTTCACCTACAAGAAGATAGATTTGTATGGCACATGCGTAAATAGGATTTCAACATGTGATCTGATGACATATATATAATGTACCTAATACTTCGGATCGAACCAGTGTTTAACGAGGCCTCTCCAGTCTTCATTAGATATATTTTCCACTGGAGATGTTTGGGCAAGTTCACTATTAGCCTTGCCTTCAAAGTGAGTTTTCCTCAAGTTATACCGATACTGTCGCAGAGCAGACTTGAAAACATGGGTGCAAGCTTGTCTGGTTGCATCATCTTGGCTATCCAACTTGAACCTCATCTATTGAAAATTATGGGAGTCTCATTATCAGCAACCTAGAAAGTATTGGATAGAGCAAGACGATATTACTAGTTTCCATACATAACCATACTTACAGATAAATGGTCGAGGAAGGTGTTGAACTGGGTTTCGTCTTTGTCATTCCTGTACTGAATCCATGTTGGGAGGATACGTACATGACACCTAACAGCAACTGCTGCCTCTGATACTAACTTGGCTGACTCTGTAGCATCATGTGGCCTTTTGAACCTACCTCAAAACGGATCTCCATTCTTCCTCCTCTAGATTTAGTTAACCTATCGAGCATTATCCCTGATGTTTGTTTCCTCTTGCGCCTAGGTGCTAGTCCAACAACAAACATAGGAAGTGTTAGTGTACATCAAACTTTGAGACTACATATGAAGAAGCATGCAACTGTAACTTGACTCCAGCAACTACCTTCTTGCTGTTGAAGCTCACAAGGTTCATCTGATATTGCCAACTCGTCTTGTGTCAAGAGTGCTTGGGAAGTAGTGTCAGGTGGCAAGGGAGCTTGGGAACGTGTTGCTAGCTCAGTTGACGCACTAGTACGTCGTGCAGCTGGTAGTACTGTGGTAGGTGTTGCGAGAACTAGGGCTGTCTCTGCTTGTTTGGTGGCAGCTATTTGTTTCTGTTTGTCTTTTTTTGCAACTCGTGTAGCATGGGATTCCGTGTTTGTAGAATTTTCTGCTAGACTTTGACCTTCTATTGCACCATCAGTACCAGCAGAATCTGCAGGATTCATCCACTTCTCATTCCCTGCCATTCTGTGTTTTTTCCTCTTTCTCTGTGCCATGTTAGGTCAAGCCGACAAGAAAAACGAATAACAATTTAGTTCTTCAGAACAAATTGATGCGTGATGCAGATGAACTGAACTTTGATGTTAGAAAACCACATGATAGGAGGATGTAATATGTATGAAAAACAGGACGGAAGAGATAACCAGAACTATGATGTGTAAACTAAGAAGAAGACATTTCACCAAATTAGAAGCAATGCAATGGAAGGTAGACACCATATGAAAGATGCTACAAATATCGCTCTGCCAAGTTAACAGTGTCTCATCATAAATGACGTTTAAACAAATGTGAAGCAGTACAAGAAATAAATCATATGCAAGATGCAAACAACATCACACTACCATGTTAGAGGTCTCTCGCCATTAGTGCCATTGCATATTCACAGCATTGCATATTCACAGCATTGCATATTCACAGCTTATGATGTGTAAACTAAGGAGAAGGCATTTCAACAAATTAGAAGCAATGAAAGCTAGACACCATATGAAAGATGCAACGAATATCACTCTACCAAGTTAAAACTGTCTCGTCATAAGTGCCATTTCAACAAATTAGTAGTACAAGCTAGAAAAGAATGTGAGATGTAGCCTATATCACACTCCGAAGTCAAACGTGTCTTATGATAAGTGATTGTTGCAGGTTACACAACAGTAGTAATATGATGTAAGAACATGGTGTGATAGACAGATATTGTATGTTCTAGAAACAGGAACACGTGTCTTACTCAAGTATAATGTGTAAAGTAAGCAGATGGAATTCAACAAAATTAGAAGCAATACAAGCTAGACATCACACATAACATGCAACCACATATAACAGTGCCAAGTTAGAGGGAGCACCGGTGATGCTGCACTAGGGGAGACGTGCTCATCATAAACACAGCTTTGTTGAGTGTCTATGCATGTGTTGTCTTGGAAATCATCTTGGGGGTGTGGAGGAGTAGAAACTGTAGAGGCCCTCCGTTCGGAAGGAGCACCTTTATCCGCTGCCTTGCTAACTTCCTTCCGCTTTATTGATTTTGAATTGTCAAGTAAAACCGACAAGAAAAAGCAATAAAATTGTCTCTTCATAACTCATTCATGCATGATACTGACAATCACTACTTTGATGTAAGGCAAACACATGATACCAGGATGGAATATGTACGAAAAACAGGACGGCATGGCATGTTCACAACTGTTTGTGTAAACTAAGCAGAAACCATTCCAGCAAATAAGAAGCAATGCAAGCTAGACACCACATGAAAGATGCAACCAATATGACTCTGCCAAGTTAAAAGCGTCCCATCATAAATGGAATTTCCACAAATTAGAAGCAGCGCATGCTATAAATCATATGAAAGATGCAACTAATATCGCACTGCATATACTAAAGGTGTCTCGTCATGTTGATTGATGCGGGATACAAAAAAACAATAGTTTTATGTAAGGACATGCTTAATAGACAGATGTACTATGTACTAAATACAGGAAGGCATGTCACATTAACAGGGATAATGTATAAGCTAAGCAGACTAGCACATGAAGTTTAACCAGATTGGAAGAATTACAATCTAGACACCATATGTAACATGCAACCACATATCACGCTGCCAAGTTAGAGCAAGCACCTGCGATGCTAGTGTAGGGGAAATGCTGTAATCAACTACAGAGCTACGTTCACTATCTTCATGTAGCATTTCTGTTTCTTGAGAATCATGTCGGGAGGCTGACGCTACATTCTTTAAATGAGTAGTCCCCTTGCCTTCATGCCTCATCATAAGTGATTTATGAGGGATACACAAGAACATTAGTTTGATGTAAGAACATGGTTAATACACAGATGTACTAGTATGTACCAAAAATAGAAAGGCATGTCATATTCAAAGGTATAATGTGTAAGCTAAGCAGATGCAATTTAACCAAATTGGAAGCAATACAAGCTAGACATCCGGCTGGAGTGGTGAGCATGATCATCTAGGACCTGAGAGCCTGGTGGGAGGCGGGCTGCTTCGCCACCATCGCAGCTTTTTAGTTGGCTTCCAGGTGATGCCTATGTTTGCTGGGCTTGTCACTGGCTCGGCCAGTGCCCTGACTAGCTATTTGTCTTCTGGTGCTCACGGGATGGTGGTTCATGTAAAAAATATCTTTCCTTATCTTATCGACTTCGGCCTTTCGAATACAAGCTAGACACCATATGGAACATGCAACCACATATGACACCGTGAAGTTAAATCAAGCACCTGGGATGGTGGTTCATTGCGAGCGAGGTCATCAACTCCAGAGCTACGTTCCCCGTCTCCATCTGCTGACACTGCACCCATTAAAGTGTTGAAACGTGTCTTGCCTAGCCGCACAACAAGCTGGAGCGACTTATCTCTTTTCTTTTTGGCTTCTCTCATGGCAGCAGAGTCTGAAATACTCTTGCATAAAAACACAATAGTGAGAGTAAGGGTGAAGTGTGTGCAGAACTAGTGCACTGTAAAAGTAGCAGATAGCAGGTGGCTGAAATATAAATGACACGAGACATATGATAGCTCTACAACATTGCATGGCAAACAAAATTAGATTCTACTCCGTATGATTTTGTAATATATGAGCACAGGAAATGCAAGTACTCCTCCAGCACACCACCACATGTGGTCATATCTAAGATAACAGTCGACTGAAAATAAATAGGCCAGTCGATTTTTTAATGAACCGTCCGATCTATAAGGAACGGGTAGATGGCCTTCGTCTACCTCCCGCCAGTCACTGTTGACGATCTTTCTCGAACCGCCAGCGTCCACCGGCCCAGACCCCTGCCTCCGCCGCCCCGCCCTCCCATCGACCTCACACCACCGCCGTGCTTGGCAGCGCCCTCTGGCCATCCCTTTAATCCCGGCCGACCTCCAGATCGGGCGCTAGTAGCTCTGGGCCGCACACGCCCCTATGATAAACACCAAGGCGCTGCTTCCCCGGCGTAATAGGCGTACTGGCGCCTGTTACACAGGGGAATGCTTCCGTTAATTGGGAATCAAGTGGCCAGAAATTGAAATTCAGGGGGGCGACGGACCTCTAGCTAAGGTGAAATAGTATATGAGGAGAAACCTTGTGCATCGCGAGTTACTAGGAACATCTAGTATCAAGAAGAAGCGGTCAACTAGTGTCTTCTGTGGGATGAATATCGTGCAAGCATAGACGTAAGATTTGCACGAATAAGGGAAGAGGAGTACCTTTTTCGGTTGCCGGTGTGGTCACCCCCACATGTTGCGCCGATCTTGTTGTTTCTACCGGGGAAACCGATGTTCTGGAGGGTGCATGCTTGGGCGAACCCATGGCCAAATTGTTGACTGTGTTGCCGTGGCCATATGTCGGCGGAGGGGAAGCAAATCCGAGGCAGCAAAGGACGGCGTAGCAGGAACAACTCCGGTGCGGTGGAGGGTGGCGAAGTTGGAGCGGCAGTGGTGAGGCGCAGGACAGCGTGGTTGAACTGGCTCAGGTACGGACGGCTCGGCCTCGGCTTCAACTACTAGCCGTGAGGGCGTTGCGGTTGAGGTTGCGGTGGACGACGACGTCGGGGTATCGGCTCCGGCGTGATGGAGGAGGGCGGCGGTTGATGGGTGGGATGGGGTGGCGGACGGAGGATGCCGGGGTTTCGCGGCTGGTGGAGAGGTAGTTTTGGCGCCCATGGAGTACGAATGGGGAATCAGACGGGTGGGGGGAACCATGTTTCGGTCTAGGATGCGCCTATTTTTGGCTTTTTTGAACAGAAGATGGGACGCGCTTGTTTGAAATTTGGGGAAAGTACAAACTTTGCCCCCTCTTAAATTTGGGACCTACTGCGGGTCGGGGGTAGGATGGTAATCCCAGGTGTCCCAAATAGTGGGCGGGAGCGATTTCGGCCGCGCGCATGTGTGCTTAGGCGCCATTGTGTATGAATGTTTTTCGGATGTGGTTGCGTGGCGTCTAGATGAAGCTACAAACCTACCCTTGTTTAGACCTTTGGACGTCGGGCCGGTAGGTTTCACGGGTCGGAGTTATTAGAAAAGTAATTTCCTTGTACTACCAAACATTGGTCTCACGCGGTTTCGGGCGAGTAGAGGCTCTTTTGGCGCTTCATTCGAAATTTTGAAACACAAGCATTCACGTTTATAGTACTCTTGAACTATGCGGATTGACCTAAATATACAACGTTATATTTGACCTTGCATGTTTGAAAACCTCATTAAATTATCCGCTTCTTTTTGAAATTTTGACACTTGAAAATCCTATAACTACGATTATTTTGGAATGGAGGAGCTAAATTTGAATCTATTTTGTACACGACTACAGATGCTATTAGGTACAAAATCAGAGCAAAGGTTGGTGCCCCCATAATTTAGGTATGGTTTACAAATGCCATGATATCAAATTCAAATAATTGAATGGACTTCATGTTGAATTTGATTTTTTAAACCACCTTAAGTTGAATTCAAATGTATGCTAGTTCATATGTAGTAGCTATTTATAATGTCCATTGTGTAACTTTCGTATGTATAATGTTCTTTACACACACAACATGAACTATACTCACATTTATATTCGATTGCTGAAGCGATGCATTGTCTGGAGTTCAAAATACTAACTATGTGGATCAATTGTGTCGAATAATAACATAGACATGCTCAAATTCGATAGAATCTAGATGTCTGATGGATCAATGACCGCTCCTTAGGCGAATTGCAAATATCATGATCCCATCCTAATATTTGGATACAATTTATATCTTTAATCAATGTGTAGAGCAGTCTTTTACGTGTAGTTTCACTCTCCATCGGTGGTCTCTCACACATGCTCACACACTCTCTCCCGAGGTGTCTTTCTCACACACATGCTCTAGATATAACCCTCCCTCTCTCTTGTAACCATTTACAGCTGTTTTCACTAACCTTTATCACAAGCACTCTTCCTCTCGCAAACATACACACGCACAATCCTCATCGACCCTTTCTATATACATGGAACTGCCTACGTGTCTCATGTACGCACATTATCTTTACGCCTGTCTCTCACGCATTGTCTCACACCTCTCTTCCTAATCGACGAGTATGATTCTAGCAGAGCATTCTGTAGGATGCCCCTTAAAGTTAGGTTGGATGAATAGTAATATCAGAGATAAAGGGGTTACCTTAGTCCGAGAACCTAGGGTTACAAATCCTAGCCGGCTTTGTCAGTGGACACAGAGTCCTTCACAATTCTGCTATCTTTGTCTTGTACGACTAGTCATCCATGGGTCTTCCTAAATGCGTCACGGGCCAACCAATGTGGCGCAGGACGGAACAGAACGAAGGGACTCACCTCGACCCACCGGACCTCACGCGGTGACACACCCTCTGCCCCCACGTCTCATTATCTTCTCACACCCACAAATACCAACACAAACACCACACACATAGAAAATTTCTCCTGGTGCCTCTATTCCCTCCCCCCTTGCATATACACACTCAACGGAATGGAATCTCTTGTCGTGACATCATATTCATCTCTCTCTCTCTAGACCACTCTCATTTCTCGTGCTATCTGTCCCATGCCCCCCCCGTCGGCCCCTCTATCCATGCCTCTCTCGAATACGTAATACACACACATACCTCTCTAGGCCCCGCCAAATGCATCAACTACACATTCACACATGTTACATCACGTACCCCATTGATCTAAAAAGCCCTCTCTTCACGTTTATTTCTCATACAACATTCCTTTTGAATAAAGTGTGGCCAAAAAATATTTTAGAGTTTCTACATATATACAACATTACAAAGCTATATGGAGGAGTACGAACGCTAATTTGCATTGCATGGTGCCCATAATGATATTTATTCCGCACTGTGAATTTGTATATTTTTATACTATATACAAAGTTAGTCATAATAAAGAGAAATGAAGAGCATCTCTCTCTCCATCGCATACCCCCTTGTACGCCCTTTCACGTATGCATACAAAACTATCTCCAGGTCCTCTAAAAGTAAGCCCCCCAGAAAATTCAGGCATGTTTCATCTTTCTCTCGCGATATATGCAATGACGATCATTGTATTTGAAGCAAAAGCATGATATGTACATTGGACTTCAGAATCCACTCATTACGGTCACCATTTATGTTTAGTGGTTATTATGCAGTCACGGGCTCACCGTACAACTCTGTATTTGTTCATGACATGACTAGTTGACCAGTTAAACGCTCCACGTGGCACCTCTAGTGTTGCATCACATTATCTCACTACCATCGTGCCCACCTATTGACTTGTATCTACTCTACATCTACACTCTTATAAAATACATAAAATACACTCTTATAAAAAAACAGAGTTGGTGATGATGGTGTGCCTGCCATCCTGCAATATAGGCCGTCGGATTTATATCTGACGGATAGGAAAGAAACTATGGCAATTTTGCAAAAAGGCACCCACACACCTCTCCACATTTGCAAATAAGGCCTTCCCTCATTCATCCTTTTCTCTCACAAGATAAACAAGTCATACAAATGCATATTGATGTTACGTGCAACGCACGGGCATCTTGCTAGTAAGAATGAAAACAAACGACAAAAAAATATTTGGACGGTGGTTCGAGGTCATGACCGCGGGCACAACGGACAAGGTGGCCTTGTATTGGTATGCTGAGCCGTCTGTTTTAACACACAGGAGCTGGTGTGGTGATTATACACACACGCACACATGCACACGAACTGCATCCACACAACATCACACAAACACATGCACCCACGCATGCACGCAACACTCACACGTACACACGCAGCCACGCACGCACGCAACACTCACACGCACACACGCAACACTCACACGCACACATGCATGCACACACCAGTACACCACACGACCAACACACACTGTCACGCTCAAGTGCTCAACCTACACGTGCATGCGCACACATCAGGCCCTGACAGACACATACACAAATAGGTGATTCCCGCGCACGGGTTGGAGCCTTGTCGCGCCTGCGTAAATTTGTGTTTATCTGACCTTTTGCCTATGCGAACTGACAGGTGGGACCCACAACGAACGTGGTCAATTTAACTAGTCAACATGGCGCCACGCTGATGAAAGCACAAGTGCTCCCTAGGTGGTTTTGATAATTGATGACAACATATCTCTTGTTGGACTAACACTTCTATCTAGCATGTTTCAGATGAGTTCAACAATGGAGTGGCATGGACTAAAGGTTGTGGGAACTCCTTAGATGCTAAGGACAAAGGATTGGCTCAAGCTCAAAAGCTCAAGACTCTTCATTTTATATTTTAGTGATCCAAGATCACATCGAGTCTTTAGGAAAAGCCAATACTATTAAGGAGGGATGAGGTGTTGCTTAATGAGCCTCTTGCTTCATGTGCTTAGTGATATGCTCCAAAATCCTCAACTACTTTCCCATATCCACATATGACCTAAACTCTAAGCCAAACTCGGTCCTACCGATTCTTCCTATCCGGCGCCATCGAGTTTCACTTGTCATTAGCCACTGCCAAACCCTAGCAATTCGGTTCTACCGATAAGGATCTCGGTCTCACCGAGATGGGCTTGCAAACTCTCTGTTACCCATTGCAATATTCTCGGTCCCACCGAGATATGCAATCGGTCCCACCGAGAAGGATTCTCACGTTCCGTCCTACCATATGAATCTTCATCTCTAGCCTTCCCAAGTTGCTTTCCACTCAAATCTTCTTTCCACCAAATCCAAATCCTATGAGAGAGAGTTGAGTGTTGGGGAGACTATCATTTGAAGCACAAGAGCAAGGAGTTCATTACCTACACACCATTTGTTACTTCTTGGAGAGTGGTGTCTCCTAGATTGGCTAGGTGTCACTTGGGAGCCTCCGACAAGATTGTGGAGTTGAACCAAGGAGTTTGTAAGGGCAAGGAGATCGCCTACTTCGTGAAGATCTACCGCTAGTGAGGCAAGTCCTTCGTGGGCGATGGCCATGGTGGGATAGACAAGGTTGCTTCTTCGTGGACCCTTTGTGGGTGGTTGCTTCTTCGTGGACCCTTCGTGGGTGGAGCCCTGTGTGGACTCGCGCAACCGTTACCCTTGGGTGGAGCCCTATGTGGACTCGCGCAACCGTTACCCTTCATGGGTTGAAGTCTCCATCAACGTGGATGTAGGATAGCACCACCTATCCGAACCACGGGAAAAACATCCATGTCTGCAATTGCGTTTGAAATCTCCAAACCCTTCCCTTTACATTCTCGCAAGTTGCATGCTTTACATTCCGCTGCTCATATACTCTTTGCATGCTTGCTTGATATGTATTGTGTGTGTTGAAATTGTGCCTAAACTCCACTTAAACCGAAAAAGCTTAAAAATTGCAACTTTAGCACAAAGTGTCTAATCACCCCCCCTTTAGACACATCTACTTCTAGATCCTACAAGTGGTATCAGAGCTTTGGTCTCCATTGCCTTGGTTTAATCACCATTGGAGGAAGATGGATGTGTCTACTCTAGGGAGTCTTAGACATAGAGTGCCTATTCTTGATGGAAAGTATTTTCATGAGTGGAAAAATGAGATTCTTGTAATCTTCAATCAATATCATTTGAACAAGTATATTGCTAGCCCTTGTGCACCCCATATTGATCCCTTGCATCCTACCCTAGATGAAGATATTGACATGATTCGCAATCTTAGAACTATTGAGCTCATCATTAGAGGATTGCCCAAAAATTTGATTGCTAGTTTGCCTACTCAAAATTGTGCCTATACTATATGGAAATTTCTTGAGGAACGATTTCCCAATCATTCCTTGAAAACTTTGGATGAAATTCTCCATAAATCCATTGCCTTGAGTAAGATGAACTCTAGTGATCCTAGTTTTGGTAAATGTCTTCTTGAACTTGCCAATCTTAAGCATGCTAAAGGAGATGTTGGAATCATTAATGATATCATACTCAAAGCCATAAGAATTCATAAAAGTGACCACTTTGATGATCATTTGTCTGATGAATTGCCCTCTCTAGGAAATGATGAATCACAAGATCATGATGAACATGAATATTATGATGATGATGATAGTGACTTCGATCTCGACGATGCAATGAGACATTTTGGTCTTATGGCAAATCTTCGGGGATATGAATCAGGAGGAAAGGAATGGGTTCTTGATAGTGGATGTACTGATCATATGACCGGAGATGAAGAGATGTTTCGTGAGCTTGCTGAAAACAACGGCCCTCGAAAATATGTCACCTTTGGTGATAATTCAAAGGGTAAAGTGGTTGGCCTTGGTAAGGTGGCCATCTCACATGATAGTTCCATTCAAAATGTCATGCTCGTTGAATCTCTTGGCTACAACTTACTTTCAGTATCTAGACTTGCTGATTTCGGTTTGAATGTCCTATTTACTGAGGTAGATTGCCAAGTATTTCATCGAGACAATCATAAAATGGTCTTTACGGGTATGCGTAGAGGTGATCTTTATATTGTCGATTTCTCTAAAAAGGCACAACCTAAAACTTGCTTTGTTGCTAAATCCTCAAAAGGTTGGTTGTGGCATTGACGACTAGGTCACGTTGGCATGAGAAACCTTGACAAGCTTATTAAAGGAAATCATATCCTTGGAATTGATGATGTCATATTTGATAAGGATAGACTTTGCAGTGCTTGTCAAGCAGGTAAACAGGTTGGAGGAAGACATCCCGTGAAGAACATCATGACCACAAGGAGACCACTCGAGCTGCTTCACATGGATCTTTTTGGTCCCAATGCCTACAAGAGTCTCGGTGGAAATTCTTTTGGTCTAGTTATAGTTGATGATTTTTCAAGATTTACGTGGGTGTTCTTTCTTAATGACAAGTCGCAGGTCCAGAAGATCTTCAGAAACTTCGCTAGGAAAGCCCAAAATCAGTTTGATGTGAAGATCAAGAAGGTTCGGAGTGACAACGGAACGGAGTTCAAGAACGCAAATGTGGACACCTTTCTTGACGAAGAAGGGATTTCACATGAGTTCTCGGCCACATACACACCTCAACAAAATGGAGTTGTTGAGAGGAAGAACCGGACGCTCATCGAAATGGCAAGAACGATGCTTGATGAATACAAGACGCCAAAGCACTTTTGGGCAGAAGCAGTCGAGACAGCTTGTCAGGCAACAAATCGCATATATCTTCACAAGCTACTCGGCAAGACGGCATACGAGCTTCTCACCGGTAACAAACCCCAAGTTGGATACTTTAGAGTATTCGGCTCAAAGTGCTACATTCTTGATAAGCATCGTCGTTCAAAGTTTGCTCCTAAATCTCATGAAGGTTTTCTACTTGGTTATGGATCAAACTCTCACACTTATCGTGTCTACAACAATTTCACCCGAAAGGTTGAAGAGACGGTAGATGTGAAGTTTGATGAATCTAATGGCCCGCAAGTAGAGCAATTGCCAATTGATGTAGGAGACAAAGATCCTTCAGAAGCAATTCGAGACTTGTCCATTGGCAAAATTCATCCAACGGAGGTGAAGGAGAGTACTTCATCCGTCCAAGTGGAAGCTTCTACTTCACGACAAGGTGAACCAAGAATCGACACGGAAGCATCCACAAGTGGGACACATCAAGATGAAGAAAACGAGGAAATACATCAAGACGAACATCAACAACCTCCTTCTCCACCACGACAAGAGAACGACGACGTCAACAATGAAGAAGGCCAAGGAGAAGAACAAGATGAAGAAGATGTTCAACGAAGACCCAAGAAAAAGCTCTCACGAGTTCGAGCAAGAATTGCCAAAGATCATCCCGTCGAGCAAATCCTCAATGATATACAAACCGGGAGAATCACTCGCTCAAAAACTCGTTTAGCTAACTTTTGTGAAAACTATTCATTCATCTCTAGCATTGAACCAATGAAGGTTGAAGAAGCATTGGAAGATCCGGATTGGATAAACGCTATGCATGAAGAGCTACATAATTTTGAGAGAAACCAAGTTTGGACATTGGTTGAGAAGCCCGACAACAACCACAACATCATTGGTACCAAATGGGTGTTTCGCAACAAGCAAGATGAAGATGGACAAGTGGTCCGCAACAAAGCACGTCTCGTCGCCCAAGGATACACACAAGTCGAAGGTATGGACTATGGTGAGACGTATGCTCCCGTTGCTAGACTTGAGTCCATTCGCATCTTACTTGCCTATGCTAATCACCATAATATCACCTTGTACCAAATGGACATTAAAAGTGCTTTTCTAAATGGAGAAATAGAGGAGGAAGTTTATGTCAAACAACCTTCCGGCTTTGTCAATCCTAAGAAACCAAATCATGTTTACAAACTTCACAAAGCTCTTTATGGTCTTAAACAATCTCCTAGAGCATGGTATAAATGCTTGACCAAGTTCCTTACTACAAGTGGTTTTGAAATTGGTAAAATTGACTCTACTCTTTTTACTAAAAGGGTTAATGGAGAACTTTTTGTATGCCAAATTTATGTTGATGACATCATATTTGGTTCAACTAACCCTCTCTTTAGTGAAAAGTTTGGAAAGCTAATGTCAGAGAAGTTTGAGATGTCTATGATGAGTGAACTCAAATTCTTTCTTGGATTGCAAATCAAGCAAACTAAGGAAGGTACATTTGTCTCTCAAACAAAGTACACCAAGGACTTATTCAAGAAGTTTAATATGCAAGAATGCAAAGGTATGTCTACACCCATGCCTACTAGTGGACATAATGATTTAACCAAAGATGGTGAACCAGTTGATCAAAAGGTTTATCGCTCTATGATTGGTTCATTGTTATACCTATGTGCTTCACGTCCCGATATTATGCTAAGTGTATGCATGTGTGCACGATATCAAGCTGCTCCTAAAGATTGTCATCTTAAGGCTGTGAAAAGGATAGTGAGATATTTAATCCATACACCAAATTTTGGCATTTGGTATCCTAAGAGGTCTTCTTTTGATCTTGTTGGCTATTCCGACTCGGATTATGCCGGAGACAAGGTTGATAGAAAGTCCACTTCGGGTACTTGTCAATTTCTTGGTAGATCTCTTGTATCTTGGTCTTCCAAGAAACAAAACTCGGTATCTTTATCCACCGCCGAAGCTGAATACATTGCTGCTGGTTCATGTTGTGCTCAATTACTTTGGATGACTCAAACTCTTAAAGATTATGGGATTTATGTGAAACATGTTCCACTGCTATGTGACAATGAAAGTGCTATCAAAATTGGTCATAATCCTGTACAACATTCTCGAACTAAGCATATTGAAGTTCGTCATCATTTCATTCGAGATCATGTTGCTAAGGGTAACATCAATCTTAAGCATGTTCGCACTGATAAGCAATTGGCGGATATATTCACTAAACCGCTTGATGAGAAAGTGTTTTGTAGGTTGAGAGGAGAATTGAACATCATTGATGCTTCGAATTTGGAGTAGAAACTCCATTGGATACATGCAAGACATGAGCTTATGACTAATCCATGATGTATCTCTTATAATAACTATCTTATGTCTTGGATATATTTGCACCTTGCATGTTGTCTAACCCATGTAGGTACTTGGTTGAATCTAATTCCATGAGATTGCGGCTCACTCACATCTTGAGCAATCTCTACATCACCAAGACTCTACACAATGGTGGTTGAAGACAAGGAAGCACAAAACCATTCAAACATATCCTTTGACAAATTCTATGTTGAGCTTCATGATTGTCATTTTTGGATACACAAGTGCTCTTCCTTGCAAGAACTAACCCATGTAGGTAGATGAACTCAAACTCCAAGTGGTGCTCCCAACTCTTGATGAGCTACCACCCACACAAGTTCAACTACATGAGCAAGAACCACACCACCACCCAAGGGTATATGTTCCATCTTAGAGAATTTACTCCAAGACATGAGTCAAAGCAACTCAACAAGATGTGAATACATCAAGATGCTTAAACGAAAAATGGTAACCCCATTTTGAGCTTAAACGATGAGTATGACCTATGATCAAGTGTCCTCACTTGACTCCTAAGTCAATATACTCTAACATAGGTGACTATGTCACTGCCCAATTCTAGATGAAGTTCTCTTATGTCCTTTTCTGAGTTATTGCATTTGTTCCTTGCATATTTTATTTCTTCCTCTCACACACACAAAAAACTTCATCTAGAAACTTTCACTCTTTTTCCTATTTGCTCTTGTTCTGCATATTTCTGCATCAAATTCCTTGCAAATCCTTCAGCTAATTCATTGCGAAATCTTTGTGAGATCTTACTTGCCTAGTGAGCTGAGGTGACGAGTGTTTTTCTCTGTGTAAACTCGGTTTCACCGACTTGCAAATTTCGTTCCAACCGAATCTTTTTGGTACCACCGAAATATGCCACTCGGTGCCACCGACTTTGCAATCAGAAAAACAGTTTGCCACTTGTTCTACATTTCTTCGGATCCAGCTCCACTCAATGAATCTTGTCCTCCACAAGCATCACAATTTTATCCTCTGCTTTGTGCTGAATCTCAAGGACCAAACCTATTCGACGGATTCCAGGAAAAACCTTCTTGGAAATTGATGTCAAAGGGGGAGAGAGAGATCACATCAAAGCTTGTTGGAGAGAGAGATCACATCAAGGGAGAGAAACAGTCTCAAGGACCAAACCTACAAGAGAGAAAGTATTAAGGGGGAGAGAGAGACCTCAAGGGGGAGAGAAGAAAGTCTCGAGGATCCCAGATGCTTGATGTTCAAGTGGAGAGATGCCACATGTCATTTTTTTGGGGGAAAGACATGTTCATATAAACTCATTTGAATTGAGTTCTATTCATATCCTTCAGCTCTGATTTTCTGTTTCCTATCTTCTCCCAATATCCCATGTAAGATTCAGGGGGAGCAAGACACCTAAGGGAAAAGAAATCAGCCAAATTCATTGCATATCTTTATTCTTGGGGACATGTTGAATCCAATGTGGTACCTTGTACTCACTCTCTACATGTCATCCCAGTCTTGGTATTCTTGTGGTTTCTTTTGTTTGCTCTGGCTAGTGGACGTACCTGTGTTATCTAACCTTGTTTGTGCAGGTTCATTCCATTCTAAGCCAACTCGAGACCACAAGGTAAGTATATGCATCAAAATCATGAGTATGAGGAGTTCTTGCTTATGTACATACTGTTTGCAAGAAGGACTCATGAGCATGAAGGTATTTTCCTTGATAATCTTTTGCTCTGATGCATATGGCCAAACATGCCTCTATAATTCATATTTACATGAGTGCATACATGTAGGGGGAGCCTATGCTTGCTACATGTTCTTCCAAAGCTTTACTTCTTGTTCTTTATATCTTTATCTAAAGCTTTGATGTATGTTGCCATCAATTACCAAAAAGGGGGAGATTGAAAGCACAAGTGCTCCCTAGGTGGTTTTGATAATTGATGACAACATATCTCTTGTTGGACTAACACTTCTATCTAGCATGTTTCAGATGAGTTCAACAATGGAGTGGCATGGACTAAAGGTTGTGGGAACTCCTTAGATGCTAAGGACAAAGGATTGGCTCAAGCTCAAAAGCTCAAGACTCTTCATTTTATATTTTAGTGATCCAAGATCACATTGAGTCTTTAGGAAAAGCCAATACTATTAAGGAGGGATGAGGTGTTGCTTAATGAGCCTCTTGCTTCATGTGCTTAGTGATATGCTCCAAAATCCTCAACTACTTTCCCATATCCACATATGACCTAAACCCTAAGCCAAACTTGGTCCTACCGATTCTTCCTATCCGGCGCCACCGAGTTTCACTTGTCATTAGCCACTGCCAAACCCTAGCAATTCGGTCCTACCGATAAGGATCTCGGTCTCACCGAGATGGGGTTGCAAACTCTCTGTTACCCATTGCAATATTCTCGGTCCCACCGAGATATGCAATCAGTCCCACCGAGATTGCAATGTAAACTCAGTGTTTCCCCTTTGTAAATTTTCGGTCTCACCGAGTTCCACTCGGTCCCACCGAAAGAGCAAATCGGTCCCACCGAGTTTGCCTGACCAACTCTCTGGTTAGCCAATTACCAAATTCGGTCTCACCGAGTTTGTGTAATCGGTCTCACCGAGATTACGTTATGCCCAAACCCTAACCGGATCGGTCCTACCGAGTTGCATGTCAGTCCCACCAAAATTCCTAACGGTCACTAGGTTTACATTTTCGGTCAGACCGAGTTTTCTGATTCGGTCCCACCGAGATTGGTAAATTGTGTGTAACGGTTGGATTTTGTGTGGAGGCTATATATACCCCTCCACCTCCTTCTCATTAAGTGAGAGAGCCATCAGAACACACACACCATTCCTACTCATATGTTCTGAGAGAGAACCACCTACTCATGTGTTGAGACCAAGACATTCCATTCCTACCATATGAATCTTGATCTCTAGCCTTCCCAAGTTGCTTTCCACTCAAATCTTCTTTCCACCAAATCCAAATCCTATGAGAGAGAGTTGAGTGTTGGGGAGACTATCATTTGAAGCACAAGAGCAAGGAGTTCATTACCTACACACCATTTGTTACTTCTTGGAGAGTGGTGTCTCCTAGATTGGCTAGGTGTCACTTGGGAGCCTCCGACAAGATTGTGGAGTTGAACCAAGGAGTTTGTAAGGGCAAGGAGATCACCTACTTCGTGAAGATCTACCGCTATTGAGGCAAGTCCTTCGTGGGTGATGGCCATGGTGGGATAGACAAGGTTGCTTCTTCGTGGACCCTTTGTGGGTGGTTGCTTCTTCGTGGACCCTTCATGGGTGGAGCCCTGTGTGGACTCGTGCAACCGTTACCCTTGGGTGGAGCCCTGTGTGGACTCGCGCAACCGTTACCCTTCGTGGGTTGAAGTCTCCATCAACGTGGATGTAGGATAGCACCACCTATCCGAACCACGGGAAAAACATCCGTGTCTCCAATTGCGTTTGAAATCTCCAAACCCTTCCCTTTACATTCTCGCAAGTTGCATGCTTTACATTCCGCTGCTCATATACTCTTTGCATGCTTGCTTGATATGTATTATGTGTGTTGAAATTGTGCCTAAACTCCAGTTAAACCGAAAAAGCTTAAAAATTGCAACTTTAGCACAAAGTGTCTAATCACCCCCCTCTAGACACATCTACTTCTAGATCCTACAGCTGACTATTTGGCCGGTCAACAGAATGCAATCCGATGCTGAGCTGTGAGCAAGTGACCGTATAATCACCGCAAAACGTATATAGTGACCGTAATCAGCTTATTCTGAAGTTCGGTGACCGTATTACGCTTTTCTCTCTGTAGTCCCTCCAAAACTACATCTCTACACGTTCTCGTATGTTACATCTAACAACTATGCAATACATCACTACTACTACACTCTAACACAATAAATCATATGTGTTTTTAGTTTTACTAGATATCATATTGTTACTTATAATTATTCAGTTTGCATACATTAAAATTTCCTTTGAAATGTATGGCCAGTATCATCTACCGCGCGGGAAAAATCCCGCCCTTTCCTGTTTAATCGGGTTTGTATCGATGGATCGTGCGAAACAGCAAAACTATACTAGTACTATACAGTACAAGTGACAGTTCACCGAGCCGTCGTGTCGTCTACTCCTCCGTCGTAAGAGTGGAGCGCTTGCTTTCATAAATCTTCTAGTCCCTTTCGCCGACATGTGGGACATCAAGCTACTGGGTCCACATGCCATAATGGAATACAGTGCAGAGCAGCCGGGGTGAAGCACCCCAGTCATGGCATCGGCGTAGTAATGAGCAATGAGGCGTCAAATCACAAAGCTGCACCTTTCCCGCAGTTAGGTTGGAGGGACGAAGCAACCATCATTTCACTCATTGATGAGTCCGCTTCTCCCTCATCTTCTTCAACTTAACCACGTGTTGCTTCTGCCGTTGTTCTACCTCATGTGGGACGCGGATCGGCTTGGTAAAGCAGTGACACGTGGGACCGCATGTTAGCAAACCGCCAGGACAACATCCTCCGAAAATAAGAAGCCTAATTCTAGACTTACAAAGGGCTACGTAGCTGCTACGTATACTTTCCATCTAATCTATATATGCCCCCCTGATTTTCAGGTGGGGTGGGCCTAATCCTCTCCTTTAATCCAATCAAACAGTCCAACATCACATCAGTTCGTAACTTTACGTAAACCATTACGTTGATGTAGCATTGCTCAAATAAGAAACCTCCCCCGCCATCCGCGCGGCAAAATCACCTCCTTTTTACTAATCTCAATTCTATAATTTTTTAGATCAATATAATTGAGATTTGTATAGATAGCACACAGGAGCAAAACCAAGTGGTACGGTTAAGGGCATCCACAATGTGTAGCCAAATGTGAAAATAGCTTTTGGCATCGTGGGAACCATTGTGGACGGTGTTGCCAAAGCGAAAAAGATGGAACCGAAGCTCCGTGATTGATTGATTGAAGGAATAGAAAAATGCAACGTCTCTCCTCTTTCTCCCATGCTTGGACGCATGTAGTACTACAGTATAGAGCACAAAGTCTACTCCCCTGTCCCTTCTATCACAAATCACAAAGCAGTGAGGCGTCAAATCACAAAAGCACGGACGAAGCAACCATCATTTCACTCTTTGCTGACTCCGCTTCTCCATCGTCTTCTTCGAGAATCCATCTCACCGCATTAGTTACTCCTAGTAGTACTAGTAAAGGACTTCCTGGATGCAAATGGTGTTCTCCGTTGAACGCACTTCGCCAAACCACCACAAATGAAAATATCGTCGACATCACCGCAATGGGGAAGGAAGTCAAATATAGTTACTACCTCCATTTTTTTGTACACAAGACCGGTATATCAAAATTACAATTTGGACAGGGCCACTAACACTAATCGAGGCAAAATTGATGGGGTTAGCAACCAAGGACATTAATATCCCCTGCATGCATGCGGAAGTGAGAAGGTTGGTTTGCATGGCGTTGCATTAATCAAGCGATGAGGAGTGAGATGGTTAGCTCTTTGGTCTTTGGAGAAGAAAATACGCATTAATTGACACATGAAACGAGGATTTGTATCGATTAAATCCCGTGAAGGAAAACCCAGCCTTTCTTTTTTAACACTAGTACTCCTAGTACGTACTAAAAAGAAACGGAGGGAGTACGTACTTATCCTGTTTGGGTCTAGGCCTTGCATTGCCAAACTTCGCCACACATTTTTGCCAAGCTTGCCTAAAGTTTTCAAAATGAGAAGGAGGTACACTTGCGCACGGCTATCATGGTCGCACCGCACCCTCACACGGTCGCTCCTGCACGCCGCGGTCGCACCGCACCCTCACACAGTTGCTCCTGCACGCCGCAAACCCAACCAAGGGAACGCACCCTCACTGACACGTGATGTCGCATGTGAACACACCAAACTCAGCCATCCTATCGCTGACACATAATTTTCGTTCATAGAGTATGTTTATCCAACCGCATGTTGGGGAGTATCCGTACGGCCCGTGCGGTGGTCTGTTGGGGAAGAAGAAGAGGTGAGGAAGAAGGAAAGAAGGGTTAGGAGACGTAGGATATTCATCCAACCGCCTGAAATGGTAGACTGACCCAAGCCAGGCGACTTGCATAACAAATATATGTTTTTACACTGCAAAAGATCCATGAAAACAACAACATAAAGAAAAACTATCACTGCTCGTGGAAAGAGACGGCCTCGTCGTCTTTGGCTGCCGGCGCGAACCAGCCGTCGCTGCCGACGTGTGTCTCCGCACCGTGGTTGTCCTCGGCCTCCAGCTACTCATTCAAGCGGAGTGTGCGGGCGCTCTGCACGGACGAGAGCACAACCCGGTTCAAGTCGAGGACATCCAGTTCCGCCTGCAGGAGGGCCTCGATGGCAGCGGCATCCGCGCGCTCTGCATCGAGTCGAGCCTCCGCCGCCCGGTTCAAGTCCAGGACGTCCGGTTCCGCCTGCAGGAGGGCGTCGATGAGAGCGGCATCCGCGCGGTCTGCGTCGAGTCGAGCCTCTGCCGCCCGGTTCAAGTCTAGGACATCCGGTTCCGCCCGCAGGAGGGCCTTGATGGCAGCGGCATCCGCGTGCTCTGCCTCAAGTTGAGCCTCCGCCATCCGGTTCACATCCACGACATCTGGTTCCGCCTACAGGAGAGCCACGATGGCAGCGGCATGCGCACGCTCCGCGTCGAGTTGAGCCTCTACCTCCTGGTCCTCCTTTAGTATCGCCATGTTGAACAGCTGGTCCGCCTGCACCATGTGGGACTCGGACGCCGACACGAAGTCGACGTCCATCGTCTCATACCCATCGGGGGCCTTCTACGCTGCGACCTCCGCCATGAACATTGGATCGGCTTCCTCCTCCTCGTAGCTTGGCTCCAGAGAACTCGGGGATTGGCCCGCCGCAAAGCGAGCTTGGGAACGGAGGTCTATGGCGCCAACCGCCACCGCGATTTCTGCGCGGCGCTCCGGCGTCAGCATCTTGTAGTAAGTGATCTTGCGGCGCACCATGGCTTTCTGGTGAACTAGGGGACGCTTGATGCGGGCTAGGGGATGGGGATTGAAAGGTGGGGGAATGGGCTGGAGATTTGGTGTGGTTTTAGGGTAGTGGCTGGTGTAGGCCGAGCAGCGAAGGTTCTGGTGTGAATAGTGGTTCCGGTGACGACCGGTCAATCGGTTTTTGACTGTACATCGCTCTTGTCGCATTCGCGTTGCAGCCCGGCACGCTGGACCCTCCACGTCGCGCACCGAATGGAACACGCTTCGTCTTGCTTTTTCGCTCGCTTATGGGACCGCAGTTGAGAGAAAACTGACGTCCCTCCCCCTCCCCCGCCCGCGTCATTTATTATACAACCACTCCCTCCGTTTTATGCGGAGTAAATAAAAACAGAGGGAGTATTACTACGGATGAGGATCCCCTGACGTGGCCGAACCCATTGAGTAACTGACATGCGGGGCCTAGCAAGCATGGGGTCCGCCAGTAAGTGACCGAAAGGAAGGGTAAGGCAGGGATACCTACATCAGAGGATCCACTTCCACTATACTACTTTGACCAAATGTTAGAGTAATAATATATGACATGCAACTTACACAAATGTTAGAGTAATAATATATGACATGCAACTTACCCAAAGCATACAGGGTCTAATGCGTTTTTTGAGGCTAACTTTGACCAAATGTTAGAGTAATAATATATGACATGCAACTTACACAAAGCATACGGTCAAATTCGTATGTGAAAGGAGTTTCCAATGATATAATTTTCACATTATACACCTCACGTACTATTAATCTTGTCAATAGTCAAATTGGAAACCATCTCGAGTACAAATCTAGGAGTACGTAGGAATCTAACAATATTGATTGGGCATTGTTGAATGTTGATACCTTTTTTATCAAAGTAGATATACTTTGACTACACATAAAACTTATATGTAAACTACTCCCTCCTTCCATCTGTATAAGGCCTAATGCATTTTCGAGGCTAACTTTGACCAAAAGGTAGAGCAATAATATATGACATGCAACTTAAATAAAGCATACCATCAAATTCGTATGTGAAAGGAGCTTCCAATGATATAATTTTCGCATTATACATGTCATGTACTATTAATCTTGTCAATAGTCAAAGGAGGTCTTGAAAAATGCATTAGTCCCAATATAGATGGAAGGAGGGAGTAGAAAGGATAGGAGGGAGTATATTGTACGTTCAAAAACGAAACGAACATTGAATACCCTTTATATATGATTTGCGGATGCTATGATCACCGGTTCAAAATTTTGAATCTGCCTTAGGTATCACGTGCCCCCACTCGTTCCCTCTCGATTTCATCTCGGGGTCCGGAGATCTATTTAAAGAGGACTAGGGTGAGTACATGCGAATGATACTCGGCGGAATGTTCAAATGAGGCATGCGGGAGGATGGACTCGACTGGAGGGTGACATGATCGATGGAGAAGAGGGTTGGAGAGGAATGAGAAATAAGCAAATGCCACATGATTATACTTGAACAGCTCAAATAAACAATAAGTTGTCTTGCTTGGCCTACATAGTGAAAGGCCTAATGCGCAACGCGGAGCACTGACGCTCGAATATGGCCGGGAAAACAGGGAAACAGGCACGTGGGGCACACCCACCGGGACAACGTAGCGCAGACTAGTCCAATGGAGGAGCTGGCCCATGAACTCCTCGCCACCGACAACCGTTCATGTGGGTCGTTGGGGCCAACAACGGGGCGCAGCTCCAGCACCACCTCTGGACACGGCGACCGCGGTGAGCGACACGCTCATATCGTCGCTAGACACGGTCGGTTTCAGTTTGCCGAGGGTGGCGTTAGTGTTGTGGCACGACCAATGGTATGTTTGGTTTGTGCCCAAGGTTGCCTCATTAAAGCATTGGGTAGCCAAAATTTTGGTTGAGGTATTGGTTGCCCATGATTTGGCCGACATTGGCAAGAAAAATGAACTTGAGTTGGCTAGAGTTCATTGGCATGCCAAAGAAATGGCAACCATCCAAACAAAGACCAATCTTTGGGTCATGACCAAAATTTTGGTTGAGGTATTGGGTGCCCATGATTTGGCCGACATTGGCAAGAAAAATGAACTAGAGTTGGCTAGAGTTCATTGGCATGCCAAAAAATGGCAACCATCCAAACAAAGACCAATCTTTTGGTCATGACCAAATTTTGGCAAGGTGCACTTTGGCCACAATCCAAACACACCCCAACACCCGGCTCGTCGAGGATGCACGGGGCACCGCGACGCGTCCGCGGAGTGGTGTAGCGCGGCCAACTGCATCCTCTGGACCTGAGACCATGCCGGGTCATCTTGCTTTTTCAATGACATGCGGGGATCGCATGTGAGCAAAGGGCATCTCCAACGTTGCCACGACCGCAACTGACTACCCTGGCACACCAAAACCCTCGTCCCTCGCGCCGTCGCGCGGTGCGTTCCTAGCCGGCGCCAGCTGCCCGCATTCATGTCGTCCGTTCGTATGTCTTCATTAAGAGGCTCGGTGCCCGAGGAACAACTCCGGCGACTTAATGACGCACCCGGACATTTGGCCTCACCGGAATGTGCTACTTAAAGCGGCAACACCTAGCTAACCTCCACACCATAGCGCATCGTCCTCCTACCTGGAACCACATCCGCCATGACCGCAAGCGTGAACGCTCTACAGGAGAGCTTGTCTTCGGGGATGGAGCTCGAGGTTGCCGCCCTCGCTAAAGTCGCCGCCCAAGCGGTGGCCACGCTGGCGGCCGACGACGGGAGCACCGTCAGCCACGCATCCTACTTGCCGTCGTCCAACGTCCGGCACCGCCGAGGTCGGGGACTCCTCCGAGGATGAGTAGGGCATGGGAGGCGGCAGGGCATGGTGTGCCAACTGGCCAGTCCGCCTCGCGTGTTCTACTTTTCCTCGCCGGAGACCGCATCTTCACTTCACGGGTCTTGAACCCTGCCCCCGTACATGGAGATCATAGATGGAGGACGTCGGTCGCTGCCATAGAATAGGTTTAGGGTCGGGTTTCTTTTATTTTTTTGTCCTATAAAAGTTCGAAATGTAATGAAAATCTGCCGTGTTTGCATTAATCTCGGCCGGTGTATATGAACCTTCACAATAATATACATATTGTAGGAGTACTAGCAAGATGCCCGTGTGTTGCACAGAAGATCAAGATCTTGTGGGAGAAAAGGATGAACGGGGGAAAGCCTTATCTGCAAATGTGGAGAGGAGTGCGAGTAAATTGTCATAGTTTCCTTAATATCCGTTAGATATAGATCGGACGGCCTATATTGCAGGATCAGACACATCTTTCTACATCTACGGGAACCTACGAAAGGGTTAACGTAAATTGCCTCTCTCTCTCCTCCCCTGATTTTCATGGTGGTGGGCCCCTCCCTCCCCCAATCTACAAACAACAACTCACATGTTTCACATTACGTTAATTAGGTAACTGGGATTACGTAGGTGTAGCATTACTCGTCCTAAAAAACCCAACTAAGCCAACCTCCCAGCATATCGCACGGGAAAAGACCCGGCCGCGCCGTTTTAGTCGGGATTACCGGATTACTAGTAGTAGTATCGATGGATCGCGTGAAGCAACATATTTTTTTTGTGGGGGCGAAGCACCTAGTTTAAAAGGAAAAAATGCGGTACACTCACAACACTCCTGTCGCGGTCGCATTGCACCCCACACACGTTCGGTCCTGCACACGGCTCACGCAAACGGAACGCGCTTTGGCTTGCCTCTTCACTGACACGTGGGACTGCACTTTGAGAAACCGACCATGCGCCAAACTCCTCCCGCCCACCGCCCGAAAATCCTCCCCCCCACACACCCAAAAATTCCCCCCAAATCCGATTCTACCGCCCTTCGGCCAACTAGCCAATAATATTCCCCAAACCCCCTCCCCCCTGTCCCCCTCCACTCCATTCGCTCCGCCAAAGCTGCCCTCCCCGCCGCGCCGATACGTCGGCGCCGCGGTTCGGCGATCCTCTTGCTCCCACAATACGCTCTCGTAGACTGCCGTCCTCTAGCCGCGCCGCCACCTCTGGCTACGTTCTTGTGGAGGCGCACGGTGGTTAGCGCCGCCACAGCTGGCGACGTTCGTGTGGAGACGCACGGCGGTCAGCTTCTCCCACGGTACGCGCATTCTAGACTGAGGCCCCGTTCATGTCGGTGTAGCGCTGAATGTTAGCTGATAGACGCTGTTAATCTCACTGTTTGCCGAAGTAGTTTACTGTCAATATGCTCTGCTTAAGAAGCTTCCTTGCCCTGTTCTGCACTCAATCTGCTTAGCTGAAATGGCATGCCAAGGCCGATTAGTTGCTAAAATATCCTGCCATATATTTATTGTGACGTAGATTGCCATGGTCTAGTAGCCAATCTATTAGGTGAAATAGCTCTACACCGTTTTATACTCGATCTTTGTTGCTGCGATGGCCTTCGATAGTTCGATGGCTGTGTGCTCGGCCTCATTGACTGCTGAAACAGCCTGCCATAATTTGGCACTCAAATCTGTTTGCTGAGTTAGCTTTACATATATTTCGTTACTTAGATCTGCTCGTCCAAATATCTTGCCATAGCTTTAGACATCGACCTAGGTATTTTTTTCTGGACTTCATAAAAAAGCATATATGTTTTTCCTGTAGTATCTAGTAGAAGAACTAATTTGTATGTCTAACAGATGGACAGGACTTGGATAACTTCTGCTCGAAGATTCTCCACTGCATATGTCGAGGGGGTTGAAAACTTCATGAACTTTATCAGAGCTGAGTACGGTGGTCCGAAATCAGATGTGCTCTACCCGTGTAGCAGTTGTATGAATTCAGTTATAAGACCCCAGTCAATTGTGCAAAATCATCTACACTTGTATGGGATGTCAGTCACATATACTAGGTGGGTTCATCATGGTGAAGCTGTGAACATCAATATTATTGACTACGTGGAAGCAACAGATCACCATCTTGATCTGCCTGATGCTCGGGTGCAAGAGGAGGAGGAGGTGGTGGTGGCGGAGCCAGTGAGTTTGACCAACATTGAAACAATGCTACGAAATGCTCGTGCATTCTGTGAACTTTCACCTGCAAAAGAAAAATGGTGGGCCCACATGTTGGAACAATGCAACGTTGCTGTCACCCCAGGAAATAAGCTGTCAGTATTCTCAGCTATGGTCACCTTTCTTCAGGTGAAGACATCTGAGCGGATGACCAACAAATCATTCAATGCGATGTTGGCTGCTTTCCGCAAATCTTTCCCAGATGCGTCTGAGCTGCCACACACCTACAGTAAAATGAAGAATTTCCTTCGTGTAGATGGAATTGGATATGATATAATCCATGTTTGTAAGAATAATTGTGTTCTATTCCGAAAGGATTATGCCAACTTAAGTGAATGCCCGAAATGCAAATCATCAAGATGGAAAGATGGTGATGCTGTGAAGAGGATTCCTCATAATGTTCTGAGACATTTTCCAATTACACCAAGATTGCAGAGGTTGTTTCATGATGCTGAAACAAGACAGGATGTACTGTGGCATTCTAGGAACCAGGAGTACAGAGATCAGAATGTAATGAGCCATCCATCTCATGGTAGTGAGTGGAAAAGCTTCAATGATAAACACAAAGAGTTTGCTGCTGACCCGAGAAACATTAGACTTGGCTTAGCTTCAGATGGATTTAACCCATTTGGCCACCAGAGTGCCACATATAGCATGTGGCTAGTGCTTGTTATCCCTTACAACATGCCTCCAAATGTCTGCACCAAAGAATCAAACTACATGATGGCCTTGCTCATCCCAGGTCCAAAAAGTCCTGGAAAGGATTTTGATTTGTTCATGGAGCCTCTTGTGGAGGAACTTCAACAACTATGGAAGGGTGTTCTCACTCGAGACCTATATAGCAGCCCACCAGCTGATTTCTTTCTGCGTGCTGTTATAATTTGGTGCATCCATGATTATCCAGCTTTGGGCACTATATCAGGGCGAACGACACATGGTTACAATGCATGTGTTCGCTGTGACAGGAATCCGCTGTCATACGCAATACTTAGCAAGATCTGTTACATTGGACACCGCCGTTTCATTGCCAAGGACAAGCCGCTTCCTAGAAAATACAGAAGACATGTGTTCAACGCAAAGCATGAAAACCGTGATGCGCCAAAGAGGCTCACCGCCGATGAGTTGCAAGTGGAATTAGAGAAGGTCAGGCATATTACACTAGGAAACCATCCTGATAATGGTAGCGGGAAAAGGAAGCGTGGCAGGGCAGAAGAGAGATTATTGTTTACCCGCAGGTCCACTTTGTGGGACTTGGAGTATTGGAAAGATTTGGATCTGCGGCATAATCATGATGTGATGCACATCGAGAAAAATATATGTGACATCATTATCGGCACACTTCTTAATATTGAAGGCAAGACAAAAGATACCTTAAAATCTAGGATTGATTTGACACACCTGGGTATCAGACAGGATTTGCAGGTGCAAGATAAATGTAAACCACGGGATATGGCACCAGCTATGTACGTCTTGGACAAGGTAAAAAGAAAAGAATTCTGCGAGGTCCTGTCACGCATGAGATTCCCACATGGATTTGCTTCCAACCCTGAAAGGAGAGTCAGTGCAGATGGAAACAAGGTACAAGGTTTGAAAACTCATGACTGCCAAGTCCTACTTCAAAGGGTTTTACCTGTTATCCTTAGAGGATTGGGCCGCCCTGACTTATACAGAGCAGTTGCACAGCTGGGACAATTCTTCAGGGAACTCTGCAGTAGGAATATCAGGATATATGCTTTGGAGCGTCTTAGAGACAAGATACCAACTATCCTATGCGACCTTGAGAAGATATATCCTCCAGCCTTCTTTGATGTGATGGTGCATTTGGCTGTTCATCTACCTGATGAGGCACTACTTAGAGGTCCAGGACAGTATGGCTGGATGTACCCTATTGAAAGGTGGCTAGGCACTTTCAAGGGCTATGTTAGGAACAAAGCTAGACCCGAGGGTTCCATTGCAGAGGCCTACATTGCTACAGAAGCGTTGACATTCTGCTCAAAATACATTGAAACAGCTGATGAGCTTAGCAAAGAGGTGGGTGAAGACAATCCCGGGCTCAATGTTTTTGATTATTCTGTTCGAGTTACAGGGAAGAGTCGACAAGAGGACAAACCTAAAGATTTGGACAAAATGGTTTGGTATGTGTTGAATAACTGTCCTGAGATACTACCTTATATCGAGTAAGTGCAGTACTGCAGCTTATACATCGTAATCTACCAAACTTGCCGCACATTCTTATATATTTAGATGTTTGACGCGATCACTATGTTGTGCAACATCTACAAAGAGGAGTTACTGCCGCAAAATCCAAGAAACATTGACAAACTGGTTATGACAGGATTTGCGAAATGGTTCAAGAACCATGTAAGCTTTTGAAGTGCACTGTCAGTTTTTTTAATATATTGAGTACACAAGATGATCAGCTTGTCTATTTTCTAACCATAGGTTAAGAAGATGCGGGAGGATGGGCAGGCAGTTGATGATGCCCTTTACTCACTAGCAATGGGTCCTGATACTCGGGAAAGACATTATGAATCTTGCGTTGTTGGAGATGTGCGCTACAACACCCTTGAACGAGACGAAGGCAGGAAGACACAAAACAGTGCCATCATGAGCACGGATACGTATGACGAAGAGACAACTGAAATGTATGCTAACATAACAGACATTGTTCAGTTGCAGTATATCTCCAGTTTCGAGGATCATCGGTGTGTGGTTCTGTTGTGCTGTCGTTGGTATAACCTGTTTTCCAGGATTTCAAAACCCAGAGCTGATGATTATTTCAAATCCATCAATGTCAAGGTGGCGTACCAGACCAACGAGCCTTTTATTTTGGCAAATCAAGCAACACATATATTTTTCTTGGAAGACACATTTGCACGTAGCGATGATTGGAGAGTATTGCAAAGGTTTGAGCAGAGGAATTCATTTAATGAAGTTGCACAACAAGATGATGCTTACACTGCTCCTGATGTACAAGATAACACAGATGTTCCTAATATCTTTGAGAACCATCACGTCAATGACGCCGGCGAAAAGATTGCCTGTCGTGCTGTGGACATACAAGAGTTGATCAAGAAGAAGCCAACGTTCGAGGACGTTGAGGACGAAGAAGAAGATGACACCGTGGGAATTACGATTCAGACTGATACACATCGCGAAGATGTTGACGCTGCTGCTGCAGATGATGATTACATTGCTTTTGTCGTATTTGCCTGTGAGAAGACGTTTTTTATCTACTATGTGAAATTGTGTTTGCTATGACAACTGAAACCTGATGAACATGTTGTTTAGTACTTTGCTGTGAGAACATCACTTGTTATGTATGCTGATTTGTGTTTGGTGATTGTATGACAACTAAAACATGATGACATTGTTGTTTAGTTGTACTCATATTTGGCTGTGAAACTTGAATTTGATGACATAGTTTGCTGTTGGACTGCAATTTGCTCGACGTCTTCGAATGAGAACAAAGCTGACCCGACAGGGCCTCTGCTATTTATTTATTTATATGAGCAAAAGGGGATACCCCTGATTTCTGTTAATAAAATCATTAGATGTTCAAAACACTACACCCAGCCTGCTACACAGGTTTCATTCATTACTAGTTTCAGCAAAGTGCTCATGTCGTAGCCACTGAATACATCACGAGTGCTACATACACTGCAAATAAAGAGACAATCATCCTACAGAGCACATCGATTTTGCCCATTATCTTCACAAGCTCTTTCATCTCCTCATTGCTTTCAAGGTCGTTCAACAGCTGTTGCTTGGCCATGATCAGAGAAACTGCATCTTTAACCTTCTGCTCTGCATCTTCCTCTTCTGCCGTTCCTTCAGTTACTTGTCCAACACCCCAACCTGCTGGTATTTGGATTCCTCGGCTAACCAAATAATCAGCGTAGTTGCATTCCCCCACATCAGCAACTTCCCAGAAATACAAATCACACGAATCTTCCCTTTTCTGCACGAATCAAATTGGTAGATCATCAACCAAACTATTAAAAAATCAGCAATTGAATGCAGCAGAACAACACTTAAACATATTATTACCCCATGATTCGGGCATTTGTAGAAGACTCGGCCAGGGTTGCGGCGGGTTGCGATGAGAAATCGGCTGCGGTGCGCGTGCCGGCGAGGGTGTGATGAGACCCACAGGCGACGGTACGGGTTGCGACTTGGCGCATATATGGTTGTTGCCTGCTGAAGAGCAGGTGGACGAGCAGCCAGCGAACATGGTTGCTGCGGCCAGAGCTCCTGATGCTAGGCAGAGTAAGTAGAGAAGAGGAGAAGCGAACGTTGGATATGTTAGTTTCATTACTTGCAGAGTAGCATAGCACCATATATAGTCATAGTCTAGGTTTGGATTCGAACCAGCTACAGGAGCACGTCTTTCTTTTTTCTAAAACTCGGCAACGTCTCTTTACTGGTACACTAGCTTGTTCTGTACGCCTTCCCAAGTCTTTGATTTTCTTTCCCTTTTTTTGCAAGGACCTGACAGCTGGGACCCACCGCAAGGGCCTCTGTATTTCGTGAAAAAAACGTTCCCCCCGCTGACATGTCGGACCCACCAGCTATATCTTCGCACGCAAGGAAGTGCCTCCTTATTACGCACAAAAAAATGAATACCCCCTGCTAGCTGGGACCCACCATAGTGGGAGGATGACTTGTGGGCCAACAAAGTTGACGGGGATGGAGGGCTTTGTCAACTTAGTCAATATGAACGATACTAGCTCCAGTGACCGTACGATGTCCATCCAACGGGCGTAGTGCTTCTTCAACCTCTGGTCTTCTTGCTCCAGCCGCCCAAAGCAGCGCCGGTCATGCCGCATGCTCCTTCCTCCCGTGGCCGGCTGTGCTGCCGCGGAGGCCTCACCGCCCCCTACTATTCCCACCGCTGGCCAGGCCCTGCGGCGACGTCAGCCTCACACCGTAGCCGAACTAGTGAACCCTCGTACTCCTCTCCGCGCAGGCTTCCACTGCCGCATCTTCCCCGGCTCCGCGTCGTCCCCTTCCTAGGCCTCGCCGTCGTCCACCGCCGTGGTGCTCTCCGCGCGGCGTGGTCAATGTGGTCAAGGAACGACTTCCATTGGAAGAGTACTGTATGTGGAGAGGCTGACAGCTGGGTCCACGGCCACAGCCCAGTTTTTTTGTGATTTGCCAAGTAAGTCGCTTTGTTAGGCCTGTTGGGCTGCAAATCTTTCAAGACGAGGAGAGCTTTCATTCGGCGGGCCGAGAAAATGGCCCATCAGTAATGAGAAGTGGGATGTACATTTTTAAAACACATCAAACCAGCAATTAGTTTCAAATATCTTTTTTTTCATTTCAAGATTTTAAATTACATTAATTTTTATGCATGGAGAATTTGTTGCATTTTATATTGATATACATTTATTTTTAAAATCAGTTTGAATGTGAGTCGAAATTTCGGGATTAAAAACAGTTCGGACCGCACCGAAATATGCAAAATTTTGTATAATTTTTAACTGTGGCCACAATTTGGGATGTAATGCTAACAAAAAGAATATGGGCTCCAAAAAAACCTTAAGAATTAGCAAATGGGCTGAAAATTATTAGAAATAATGGCAGATGGGCTGTATGCTGTTTTCCACAGATTTGAGGCTTTCCTAAAAAAAGCTTGACGCACAAGCAGTGACGGTTGGATGTCCATCCAACGGCCATCGTGCTTCTTCAATCTCTGCTCTTCCTGCTCCAGCCGCTCAAACAGGCGCCGGCGGGACTGCCTGCTCCCTCCTTCCCCCGGCCGGCTCTGCTGCCGCATAGGCCTCACCGCCCCACCATACTCCCATCGCTGGCCTAGGCATCCCTCTACTCACCCACACCTGCTGTTATTCTCCGGTGACGGCAGACGAACCAGTAAACCCTCGTACAGTCGTACTCCCCTTTGTGTGGGAAACAACTGCCGAGTCTTCCCTGCCTCCGTGTCGTTCCCTTCCTAGGCCTCACCGTCGTCCACCGCCCTGGTGCTCTCGGTGCGGCCTGGTCAACGTGGTCAACGGCCGACAGCTGGGTCCATGGCTGCACGCAAGGAAATGCCTCCTTATTACACGCAAAATAATGATTCCTCCACTTGACATCAGGGACCCACCGAAAGGGCCTCTGTATTTCACGAAAAAAATGTTACCGCCGCTGACAGCTCGGACCCAACAGCTATATCTTTGCATGCAAGGAAGTGCCTCCTTATTACGGACAAAAAAATGAATACTCCCCCTGTTAGCTGGGACCCAGTATAGTGGTAGGCTGACTTGTGGGCCTATGAAGTTGACGGGGATGAAGGGCTTTTTCAACTTAGTCAATAATGCATGATTCTAGCTCCAGTGATCGTATGATGTCCATCCAACGGACGTAGTGCTTCTTCAACCTTTGGTCTTCTTGCTCCAGCCGCCCAAACCAGCGTCAGTCGTGCCTCGTGCTCCTGCCTCCCGTGGCCGGCTGCGATGCGGCGGAGGCCTCACCGCCCCCTACTACTCCCACCGCTGGCCAGGCCATCCCTCTACTCACCCACACCCCTTATTACTCTGCAGCGACGACAGCCTCACACCGCAGCGAATCAGTGCCCTCGTACTCCTCTACGCGTGGGCATCCACTGCCGCGTCTTCCCCAGCTCCGCTTCATCCCCTTCCTAGGCCTCGCCGTCGTCCACCGCCCTGGTGCGCTCGGCGCGGCGTGGTCAAGGAACGGCTTCCATCGGACATGGACTGTACGTGGAGAGGCTGACAGCTGGGTCCACGGCCGCAGCAAGGAAGTGCCTCCTTATTACGTGCAAAATAATTATTCCTCCACCTGACAGCAGGGACCCACCAGACGGGCCACCAGTATTTTGCGAAAAAAATCATTTCCCCCTGACTGCTGGGACCCACCGGACGGGCCATCGTATTTCGCGAAAAAACGTTCCCCCGCTGTCAGCTCGGACCCACCGGAAGTGCCTCCTTATTACGCACAAATAAATGAATACTCCCCCGGCTAGCTGGGACCCACCTTGGTGGGAGGCTGACTTATGGGCCTACTAAGTTGACGGGGACGAAGGGCTTTGTCAACTTAGTCAATATGAACGATTCTAGCTCCATTGACCGTATGATGTCCATCCAACGGCCGTAGTGCTTCTTCAACCTCTGGTCTTCTTGCTCCAGCCGCCCAAAGCAGCGCCGGTCGTGCCGCATGCTCCTGCCTCCCGTGGCCGGCTGTGCTGCCGCGGAGGCCTCACCGCCCCTACTATTCCCACCGCTGGCCAGGCCCTGTGGCGACGGCAGCCTCACACCACAGCCGAACCAGTAAACCCTCATACTCCTCTCCGCGCGCTCGGGCTTCCACTGCCGCGTCTTCCCCGGCTCCCCGTCGTCCCCTTCCTAGGCCTCGCCGTCGTCCACCGCCCTGGTGCTCTCGGCGCGGCGTGGTCAACGTGGTCAAGGAACGACTTCCATCGAACGTGGACTGTACATGGAGAGGCTGACAGCTGGGTCCATGGCGGTAGCAAGGAAGTGCCTCCTTATTACGCGGAAAATAATGATTCCTCCACCTGACAGCAGGGACCCACCGGACGGGCCACCGTATTTTGCAAAAAAAAACGTTTCCCCCCTGACTGCTGGGACCCACCAGCTACACCTTCGCACGCAAGGAAGTGCCTGATAGTCGGGACCCACCTGGTCGAAGCGTACGTAGCGTTGTCATTCTGGTCGCGAACGTGTACGTACATATATACTGGTGGATGTAGAGGCGCGCACGTGTCGTAGTAGAGGCGCGCACGTAGCATGTACATGTACGTACAGCGGCCAGGGTGCAAGAAAGAAAATACATCCATGTATGTGTATATACGGGCGGCGTCTCGAACGCCTACTCGCGCATACGTACGGCGAGGGCTCATGTACATGGCTGGGTCGGAACAGAGAAACAGCGTCGTCATGTTCATGGGGAGGCAACGGAATACGTCGTGTTCATCAGGAGGCAACGCGGCTGGGTCGGAACGGAATGCGTGATCGTGTTCATCGGGAGGGCTTGGACGGAAGAGGCAATGGAAACGAGGCCTGGCATACCGCACAAAGGAGGAAACGGACCTCCTACCGCCGAAACGGGGGTCCTATTGATCGGGAGGGGTGTGGCGTACCGCAAAATGGAGGAAACGGACCTCCTACGGTCGAAACGGGGGTCCTGTTGATCGGGAGGGGTGTGGCATACCGCAAAACGGAGGAAACGGACCTCCTACGGTCGAAACGGGGGTCCTGTTGATCGGGAGGGGTGTGGCGTACCGCAAAACGGAGGAAACAGACTTGTGTTGGAGCGCTACGGTCAAAACGGGGGTCCTGTTCATCGGGAGGGGTGTGGCGTACCGCAAAACGGGACTCCACGGGATACTGTTCATCCCCACCGTCGACCCCCTCCAGCCTCCACGAGCTACTGTTCATCCACCGTCGACCTCCTCCAGCCTCCACGGGCTCCTGTTCATCCAGCCTCCACCGCGCGCTACTCCACTGGCTACTATTCAACCACCCCTCCACCGTCTACTATTCATCCAGCCCCCCACACCACGGGGTCCTGTTCAACCACCTCTCCACGGGCACCCCTCCACCGTCTACTGTTCATCCTGCCCTCCACACCACGGGGTCCTGTTCATCCACCCCTCCACGGGCACCCCTCCACCGTCTACTGTTCATCCAACCCTCCACCACACCACGGGGTCTTGTTCATCCAGAGGCAACGCCACCGCTCACTGTTCATCCAACCCCCCCGCAATGCTCACTGTTCATCCCATCGATCGGGTTCAGTTAACAGCCATTGATTGATCGCTCAGGTTCAGTAACGCGTAGCCTGCAGTGCAATCACTTGCATTCAGTTAGAGCCCAACACCTCGTCCGGGTTCAGTTAGAGCCAACGCCTCGCACACACGCGCGTACGTGTACGAGAAAAACGCGCATCGCTCGGCCCCCAACCTCCCACCGTAACTGGGAACTCCCCGAAATTTTCCTCCCCCTCGCTTCTACCACGGTTTTTTCCGTCATGGACGACCCAAAGAATGTCATGCAGCTGTGTCTCCGGCCCGCCCAGGACAAAAAGCCCATTTTCTGTCATGATTTTTTGTCATAGAAGTAGGAGCCCACCACATCTATGATGATACCAGATTTTGTCACAATTATCGTCATAGAAGTGTCATATGTATGACAGAAAAAAAATTTGTTCGGCCCAAAATGTCACGGATGTGTCTTTTTTGTAGTGCTACTATATGATTCACGCTCGACCTTTCGGTTTCCAGTACTCGGAGGCCATATCTGCGTATGCTAGGCTCGTCAAGTTTAACCCGAGTATTCCGCGTGTGCAAAACTGGCTTGCACCCATTGTATGTGAACATAGATCTTATCACACCCGATCATCACGTGGTGTCTCGGCACGACAAACTATAGCAACGGTGCATACTCAGGGAGAACACTTATACCTTTAAATTTAGTGAGAGATCATCTTATATTGCTACCGCCGAACTAAGCAAAATAAGATGCATAAAGGATAAACATCACATGCAATCAATATAGGTGATATGATATGGCCATCATCATCTTGTGCATCATCATCTTGTGCTGAATCAAGAATCAACTAGTGACGGCAAGCAAAATGTATATACCCACACCCACAACTCCTTTGTGTTCTAGTCGTGCATATAACATCTATGCATAAACCTGGGTCGGATGCCACTGTTGGGGAACGTAGTAATTTCAAAAAAATTCCTACGCACATGCAAGATCATGGTGATGCATAGCAACGAGAGGGGAGAGTATCGTCTACGTACCCTCATAGGCCGTAAGCGGAAGCGTTATGACAACGCGATTGATGTAGTCGTACGTCTTCACGGTCGACCGATCTAGTACCAAAGATATGGCACCTCCGCGATCTACACACGTTCGGCTCGGTGACGTCCCGCGAACTCACGATCCAGTAGAGCTTCGAGGGAGAGCTTCGTCAGCACGATGGCGTGATGATGGTGATGATGTTGCTACCGGAATAGGGCTTCGCCTAAGCACCGCTACGATATTACCGAGGTGGATTATGGTGGAGGGGGGCACCACACACGGCTAAAGATCAATGATCAACTTGTGTGTCTATGGAGTGCCCCCTCCCCTATATATAAAGGAGTGGAGGAGGGGGAGGGCCGACCCTCCAATGGCACGCCCCATGGGAGTCCTACTCCCACCGGGAGTAGGATTCCCCCCTTTCCAAGTAGTAGGAGTAGGAGAAGGAAGGAGGAAAGAGGAAAGAGGGAGAAGAAAAGGGGGGCGCTGCCCCCTTCCTAGTCCAATTCAGACCAGAGGGGGAGGGGGCGCGCTGCCTGCCCTGGCAGCCTCTCCTCTCTTTCCACTAAGGCCCATAAGGCCCATTAAACTCCCCGGGGGGTTCCAGTAACCTCCCGGTACTCCGGTATATGCCCGAACTTCACTCAGAACCCTTCTGATGTCCAAACATAGTCGTCCAATATATCGATCTTTATGTCTCGGCCATTTCGAGACTCCTCGTCATGTCCGTGATCAAATTCGGTACTACAAACTACCTTCGGTAAATCAAAACACATAAACTCGTAATACCGATCGTCACCGAATGTTAAGCATGCGGACCCTACTGGTTCGAGAACTATGTAGACATGACCGAGACATGTCTCCGGTCAATAACCAATAGCGGAACCTAGATGCTCATATTGGCCCCTACATATTCTACGAAGATCTTTATCGGTCAAACCGCATAACGATATATGTTGTTCCCTTTGTCATCGGTATGTTACTTGCCCGAGATTCGATCATCGGTATCTCAATACCTAGTTCAATCTCATTACTTACAAGTCTCTTTTACTCGTTCTGTAATGCTACATCCTATAACTAACTCATTAGCTACATTGCTTGCAAGGCTTATAATGATGTACATTACCGAGAGGGCCCGGAGATACCTCTCCGACAATCGGAGTGACAAATCCTAATCTTGATCCATGCCAACTCAACAAACACCACCGGAGACACCTGCAGAGCACCTTTATAATCACCCAGTTACGTTGTGACGTTTGGTAGCACACGAAGTGTTCCTCCGGTATTCAGGAGTTGCATGATCTCATAGTCATAGTAACATGTACAGTTATGGAGAAAGTAATAGCAACAAACTAAACAATCATCGTGCTAAGCTAACAGATGGGTCAAGTCAATCACATCATTATCTAATGATGTGATCCCGTTAATCAATTGACAACTCATGTCTATGGTTAGGAAACATAATCATCATTGATTCAACGAGCTAGTCAAGTAGAGGCAAACTAGTGACACTCTGTTTGTCTATGTATTCACACATGTACTAAGTTTACGATTAATAAAATTCTATCATGAATAATAAACATTTATCATGATATAAGGAAATATAAATAACAACTTTATTATTGCCTCTAGGGCATATTTCCTTCAAAAACTGCTTTGGGGGATTGTTCTTCGGTATGTGACTCCTCCAATGGTCCAATTAGTTTTTTTTTCTAGTGCTTTATTTATTGCAAATTTTTGGTGCTTAGGTGATCCTGTTCTTGAGCTTGCATGTCAAATTTATGTGGTCAAAAGTAGTTTTAATGCATGATATGGCCTCTAGGAACTTGTAGGAGTAGTTGCTATCAATCATGTTGAGTTTGGTTCATTTTTATTTTGAGTTACTAAAATTTTCAGAAAAGAGATGAAGAGATTTTTGAGGGGCACTTCGATCCGAAGCTTGAAGGATAAGCAATGCCTCACCGACTTCCTCCACGACCAGCGTGAACAACATGTACCTTGTTCTACCGGAGGCCATTCATGCCTTCCAGAGCCTGACATCAGCTTCAGAACCCAAGTCGGAGCCACCACTTGATCCTCACCGTTAGTCTGTTTATCAGTGGGATCCGGAGGAGATTTCCAACCAGTGGCACCCAGAGGACACTCCTCCGTACACCGGAGAGGGAGGCTTTGAGCCGTGGCCATAGACCAACTTAGGCCAAAAGCCTAAGCTTGGGGGAGTACGTATTCCTCACCGGCATTACATTCACGTTCACACACTCATGCTAGTTGTCGCTGCTCATACTTTTTCATTGTATCATCCTTGTTAGTTTATTTTTTGTTTTAAGCTTTCTTCTTGTGTGTTTGAAAAACCTTAAGAAAAACCAAAAAAATTAGTTGTAGCTTTTAGCTAGTTTACTTTCCATGCTTTTAGTAGTAGTAATTAAAAAGAAAACCCAAAAAGATTTATCGTTCTTCTTTTGCTTGTTGGGAGCTTTCCCGTGTAAATAGTTTTGTTGCTTTTCTTTCCTTTGGGGGTCGAGAGGAGAAGACCATGATGAAAATGTTGAGTGGCTCTCATATGCATTATTGTTGATCTAACAAAGAGCCCATATTACCTTGTCTTCTCCCTTGAATTGAATGCTTGCAGATTCCAGCTTAGTCCAATGCACGTGCACTATTATTATTATCCACACCGTTCGGTCGTGCAAGTTAAAGGCAATAATGACGATATATGATGAACTGATTGAGATAAGAGAAGCTGGTATGAACTCGACCTCTCTTGTTTTTGTAAATATGATTAGTTCATCGTTCCTGATTCAGCCTATTATGAATGAAACATGTTTGCAATGACAATTAGAGATTATAGTTTCTTATGCCATGCTTAATTAGCTAGGAGTTTATATTGGTTTACCTTGTGTGCCAACATGCTATCAAAATGGTTGTGATGTGGTATGATGGGGTGGTATCCTCCTTTGAACGATTCGAGTGGCTTGACTTGGCACATGTTCACGCATGTAGTTGAAACAAAATCAACATAGCCTCCACGATATTTATGTTCATGGTGAATTATATCATGTTCATGCTTGCACCCAGTGTTGATTAATTTTAATGCATGTTCATGACTGTTGTCGCTCTCTAGCTGGTCGCTTCCCAGTCTCTTTCTAGCCTTCACTTGTACTAAGTGGGAATACTGCTTGTGCATCCAACTCCATAAACCCCAAAAATTATTCCATATGAGTCCACCATACCTTCCTATATGTGGTATCTACCTGCCGTTCCAAGTAAATTTGTATGTGCCAAACTCTAAACCTTCAAATGAAATTCTGTTTTGTATGCTCAAATAGCTCATGTATCAACTAGGGATGTCTGTATCTTCCATGCTAGGCGGGTTATTCTCAAGAGGAGTGGACTCCGCTCCTCACTCACGAGAAAATGGCTGGTCACTGGGATGCCCAATCCCATGCTCAAATCAAATCAAAATAATTGCAAACAAAACTCCCCGGGATTGTTGTTAGTTGGAGGCACCCGTTGTTTCGGACAAGCCATGGATTGATGTTTGTTGGTGGTAGGGGGAGTATAAACTTTACCATTCTGCTTGGGAACCGCCTATAATGTGTGTAGTATGGAAGATATCGAGATCTCTTGGTTGTTATGTTGACAGTGAAAGTCTACCGCTCAAACTATTATTCATCTCTATTTCAAAACCGAGCTCTGGCACCTCTACAAATCCCTGCTTCCCTCTGCGAAGGGCCTATTTATTTACATTTATGCTGAGTCATCATCCTCTTATTAAAGAGCACCAGTTGGAGAGCACCGCTGTCATTTGCATTCATTACTATTAATTTATATTGAGTATGACTGGATCTCTTTTACCATGAATTACAATGTTTAGTTAGTCCTTGATCTTTAAAGGTGCTCTGCATTTATGTTTTGCGGTCTCATAAAGGGCTAGCGAGATACCATCCTGTTATATCATATCATGATTGTTTTGAGAAAGTGTTGTCATCCGAGATTTATTATTATTGCTCGCTAGTTGATTATGCCATTGATATGAGTAAACATGTGACCCAAATGTTATTGTGAATATGGTTAGTTCATAATCTTTGCTGAAAACTTGAATACTGGCTTTACATATTTGCAACAACAAGAGCAAACAGAGTTTGTAAAAGTTTTTCTTTATCACTTTCAGTTTATCAACTGAATTGCTTGAGGACAGGCAAAGGTTTAAGCTTAGGGGAGTTGATACGTCTCCAATGTATCTACTTTTCCAAACACTTTTGCCCTTGTTTTGGACTCTAACTTGCATGATTTGAATGGAACTAACCCGGACTAACGCCGTTTTCAGCAGAATTGCCATGGTGTTATTTTTGTGTAGTAATAAAAGTTCTCGAAATGACCTGAAAATCAACGGAGAATATTTTTGGAATATATAAAAAATACTGGCGAAAGAATCAAGGCCAGGGGCCCCACACCCTGTCCATGAGGGAGGGGGCACGCCTACACCCCTGGGCGGGCCCCCTGCCTCGTGGGCCCCCTGGTGCTCCACCGACGTCCATCTTGACTCCATATATTCACATTCGGGGAGAAAAAATTAGAGAGAAGGATTCATCGTGTTTTACAATACGGAGCCGCCGCCAAGCCCTAGACTCTCTCGGGGGGCTGATCTGGAGAACGTTTGGGGATCCGGAGAGGGGAATCTGTCGCCGTCATCATCATCATCAACCTTCCTCCATCACCAATTTCATGATGCTCACCGCCGTGCGTGAGTAATTCCATCGTAGGCTTGCTGGACGGTGATGGGTTGGATGAGATTTATCATGTAATCGAGTTAGTTTTGTTAGGGTTTGATCCCTAGTATCCATTATGTTTCTGAGATTGATGTTGCTATGACTTTGCCATGTTTAATGCTTTTCACTAGGGCCCGAGTGCCATGATTTCAGATATGAACCTATTATGTTTTCATGAATATATGTGAGTTCTTGATCCTTTCTTGCAAGTCTATAGTCAACTATTATGTGTTATGATCTGTTAACCCCGAAGTGACAATAATCGGGATACTTACCGGTGATGACCATAGTTTGAGGAGTTCATGTGTTCACTATGTGTTAATTCTATGGTCCGGTACTCTGTTAAAAGGAGGCCTTAATATCCCTTAGTTTCCAATAGGACCCCGCTGCCACGGGAGGGTAGGACAAAAGATGCCATGCAAGTTCTTTTCCATAAGCACGTATGACTATATTCGAAATACATGCCTACATTACATTGATGAACTGGAGCTAGTTCTGTGTCACCCTATGTTATAACTATTCCATGATTGATCGCATCTGACATGATTATTCATCACTGATCCATTGCCTACGAGCTTTTCACATATTGATCTCTGCTTAGTTACTTTTCCGCTGCCATTGTTACAATCACTACAAAACTGCTACCACTACTTTTGCCATCGTTACTGTTGCTATCATATTACTTTGCTACTAAATACTTTGCTGCAGATCTTAAGTTTTCCATGTGTGGTTGAATTGACAACTCAGCTGCTAATACTTGAGAATATTATTTGGCTCCCCTTGTGTCGAGTCAACAAATTTGGGTTGAATACTTTACCCTCGAAAACTGTTGCGATCCCATATACTTGTGGGTTATCAACACTATTTTCTGGTGCCATTGCCGGGGAGCATAGCTCTATTCTTTGAGTCACTTGGGATTTATATCTGTTGATCACTATGAAGAACTTGAAAGACGAAAGAACCAAGATTTATCCCTCAACTACGAGGGGAGGTAAGGAACTGCCATCTAGCTCTGCACTTGATTCACCTTCTGTTTTGAGTAAACTTGCGACACCTACACATGCTATTGATTCTAATAGGTGGTATGTTATTGATGATGCCACTTCTGCTTTGCATGATACTTATGATGAAACTACTTCTGTGCTTGATACTACTGTGCCACTAGGTGAATTTCTTGATGAACAACTTGCTAGGGCTAGAGAGAATGAAATTATTGAAACTGATAATATTGATGAAAGTGATGATGAAGATTCTCCCCCTAGATATGAATTGCCTGTTGTGCTTGAGGGTTATGTTATGGATGAAGAAACTCCTAGAGATTTTCTTGCTTGCAATGATAGATAGGATCTTAAGAAATTATTAGCTAAGCTTAAAGAAAAGTCTTTGAATGCTAGAATGAAATATGACCCTCCTTTTGCTACTTCACCTATCTGTATTTCCGATAAGGATTATGATTTCTTTGTCGATCCTGAGTTAATTACTTTGGTTGAATCAGATCCTTTCTATGGCTATGAATCTAAAACTATTGTGGCACATCTTACTAAATTAAATGATATAGCCACCCTGTTCACTAATGATGAGAAAACTCGCTATTACTTTATCCTTAAGTTATTTCCTTCTCATTAAAGGGTGATGCTAAAACATGGTTTAATTCCCTTGATCCTAGTTGTGTGCGTAGTCCCCAGGATATGATTTATTACTTCTCTGCTAAATATTTTCCCGCTCATAAGAAACAAGCTGCCTTAAGGGAAATATATAATTGTGTGCAAATTGAAGAAGATAGTCTCCCACAAGCTTGGGGGAGGCTTCTCCGATTACTTAATGCTTTGCCTGATCACCCTCAAGAAAAATGAAATACATGATATCTTTTATAATGGACTAACTAATGCTTCCATAGACCACCTGGATAGTTGTGTTGGTTGTGTTTTCAGGGAAAGAACTGTTGATCAAGCTGAATTTCTATTGAATAATATGATGAGTAATGAAAATGGTTGGACACTTCCTGAACCAACTCCTAAGCCAACTCTGAAGAAAAGGGGTATTCTATTTGTCAGTTCTGAAGATATGCAAGAGGCAAAGAAATCTATGAAAGAAAAAGGTAGTAAAGCTAAAGATGTTAAGAATTTACCACCTATTGAATAAATACATGATCTTGATAACCCGACACAGGTAGTAAAGGTAAATTCTCTCTATAGATTTGATGAAGGTGATATTCCTCGTTATAAGTCTGCTAGCCAATGCTTAGATGGGTTTGATAATTTTATTGTTAAACAAGAAAACTTCAACGCTTATGTTGGTAGACAATTGAAATGTAATGCTTATATGATTGAACACTTGAGTGATTATATGGATAGTGTTAAAGGTGAACTCAAACTTATTAGTAAACATGCTTCTATGGTTACTGTCGGTGTCAAAACCGACGGATCTCGGGTAGGGGGTCCCGAACTGTGCGTCTAGGATCGATGGTAACAGGAGACAGGGGACACAATGTTTACCCAGGTTCGGGCCCTCTGTTGGTGTCAAAACCGGTGGATCTCGGGTAGGGGCTCCCGAACTGTGCGTCTAAGGCGGATGGTAACAGGAGGCAGGGGACACGATGTTTACCCAGGTTCGGGCCCTCTTGGAGGTAAAACCCTACGTCCTTCTTGATTGTTCTTGATGATATGAGTATTACAAGAGTTGATCTACCACGAGATCAGAGAGGCTAAACCCTAGAAGCTAGCCTATGGTATGATTGTATGTTGTCCTACAGACTAAAACCCTCCGGTTTATATAGACACCGGAGGGGGCTAGGGTTACACAGGGTCGGTTACAAAGGAGGAGATATACATATCCGTATTGCCTAGCTTGCCCTCCACGCCAAGTAAAGTCCCATCTGGACACGAGACAAAGTCTTCAATCTTGTATCTTCATAGTCCAACAGTCTGGCCAAAGGATATAGTCCGGCTATCCAGAGACCCCCTAATCCAGGACTCCCTCAGTAGCCCCTGAACCAGGCTTCACTGATGATGAGTTTGGCGCGCAGTGTTGTCTTTGGCATTGCAAGGCGGGTTCCTCCTCCGCATACACCGTGGAAGAGTTTGAATGCAAGGATAGTGTCCGACCCTACAAAATAAGTTCCACATACCACCGTAGAGAGAATAATATATCCACAAATCTAATCTGCTGACACGTTTTGACAGCATGACATCACACCATGGCCCGGTTATTATTCGAACCGCTTTTCTCAACCAACTCCGCACATATTGCGAGGCAGTTTTCTTGATACGTCTTGTCAAAGCAGAGATTGTTCCTCTTATCACGGGATTCTCATCAATACGGGCATGGGTAACCCAACCGCGCCATCAATTACGGAGCCTGGGGAATAAGCGGTTTTTGCCAAGCAAGTGGGGAGACTCATCGCCTCCTCCGCCCTTATAAAGGGAGAAAGATTTACTTTTTTCACCCACGCCTTCTTCCTTCTCACTTACCCATTCCCGCACACTCGAGCTCTAGCGCCCAAGCTCGCGTTCTTATTCTCGAACCACTCCAATCATGTCTGGAGCAGGAGGCAAGTGGACGGAGGAGAACATCAAAAAGTTGCGGGAAGCCGGATACTTGGCCGCGGATATTGCGCACCGGCTGCCAAACGCGGGGCGGATCGTCCCACGCCCGAACCCCATGAGAGGGTAGTTTTTCTTACCCATTTCGTCCGCGGACTGGGATTTCCTCTCCACCCGTTTGTCCACGGGATCATGTTCTACTACGGGCTAGATTTTCATGATCTGGCCCCCAATTTCATCCTCAACATCTCAGCGTTTATTGTCGTGTGCGAGGCCTTCCTCCGCATCAGGCCCCACTTCGGCCTATGGCTGAAAACCTTCAATGTAAAACCGAAGGTGGTGAGTGGCCAGCAAGCAGAGTGCGGAGGCGCCATGGTGGGAAAAATGCCTAATGTCACCTGGCTCGAGGGCACCTACGTGGATACCATAAAGGGGTGGCAATCGGGGTGGTTCTACATCACCGAGCCGCACGACTCCAACTAGGTGGCGGCCCCCAAATTTTGATCCGGAATCCCCACGCGACTCACCTCCTAGAAAAAGAAGGGCCTGTCCTGGGGTTCCGCGGTAGAGCTGACCGGACTCCAAACCTGCATCCAGAACATGACGAACAAGAAAATCAAGCTCGTCAATGTGGTCCAGGTTATGCTCTTCCGCCGGATCCTTCTGTGCCAACGACGGGCATTTGTTTTGTGGGAGTTCAACTCGGCCAAGCACCAGACGCCGCGAGAGCTCTACGACACGACGCACGAGGACGTCTGGAGGGTGCTGTTCAAGGACGCCGAGATGCCTCCCTCCCTTACCGAGGATCGCGGACTCAGCGCAAAGCGCCGTGCCCATCCGGTAGGATTTTAAATCTCTCAGGGTATTTATTCGCCCTGGTTTAGTCATGTACTGGATCTAAGTTCTCATGTCATTAACAGGACTGGATAGCGATTGCGGAGCAGCTTGATTGCCCAGCCCCCCTGCCCGAAGATCCTGCAGACGCTCTTCTAACGAAGATGCTGACTCCGGCGCCTTACGAGGTGCCAGAAAAGAAGGCCAAGGGGAAGGCCACAGGGACCCGAAAGGGTCTCCGGTGCAAGGTCATATCGGGATCATCATCCGATGACTCCGACACGCACTCCTCCCATGGAAACGAGGAGGAGAAAAGCTCTCCCCCCAGCCGGGGGAGACAAGAAAGGAAGGCCGACCCATCTGGGGAGGCCGAAGGGTCCAAGAAGGGAAATACCCTCCCTCCGGACTGTGCCACGACAGCCGCCGACAGCGGCGACGAGTGGCTACCCAGGGACAAGCCCCTGGCGAAGTTGTAAGTGTTTGGATACCATAGTACTTCATGGTATGTTTTATTATACTACCTTTCCTCATGCCGAACATAATTATGCAGTCCGTCCTGAGCTCATCTCGACGTACCCTTGTCGAGCGGCTCTTTGGACTTGTCGGATATGAACAGCGGTTCTCCTTCGACGGTTTCCACCCCTCGCCCTACGGACAATGCCGTGGTGTTTTCTCAAAAGGCACCGAGCCAAGGGGAGGTGATCCTGGGGGCGCCTCACGGCGACCTCCTGGACCCTGGGTACCAAGGGAGCGAGGTTCCTACGGGCTTCGAGTTTGGGCCCCTGCCGGACACTGCGCTGGAACCTTCAATGGTTCCGGACTCTGGCAGGCGGTCCCCCATTAAGGGGGCCAACCATCCGTGCCGGTGTCCTCTGTCCAACCAGAGGCACCGGACACCCTGCTGGAAGCGCTTCGCAGCGCTTCCATCGCAGAAGAGCACCGCACTATCATGAGTGCGATGGTTGAGAAGGTTCAGTCCGCCAAACACGGACCGACCGAAGCTTGCGCCAGCCTCCTAACAGGCTTTGAGGTAAGCATTCAAAATATAAGAAAATATTACCACATAGATAGTAGCCCCTGATGCTCTGTTCGGCGTTCGCGAAGAAAAGCCAAATAGAGGATCAAATGATAACTCAGGAGTCTAATTAGAGTATGTCTATGTGTATATGCAGGCTTCACTACTAGCCGCTGCCGCACATACTGCGGAGGTCTCTACACTGAAGCAGGCTCTGAAGCAGTCCGAGGACGAGCTCATCCTCACCAAGGGGCAGCTCGAAGAGAGAAAAGGTAAGATATACCCCCATCTATATAGTTAAAAACAAGTTCGGGTGTAAAATAATAGGATCATCATGAATTTGTCAGGGCCACGACCGAGGTGGAGACCCTGAGGAAGGCAGTGTCCGAGGCCAAAGACAAAGCGTCCAAAGAACACATGGAATAGGAGAAACAAGAAGCCCGAGTAGGCGAGGTGCAGCAAGAGGTCGAGGCTCTCGCCAAAAAGCACGAGTCCTTGGAGCTTGACTCCAAGACGCGAGAGTCCAAGCTCGCGCAGGCGCTTGAAAGCGTCCAGAGCGCCAAGGCCGTAGCCCACAAGGCCCTCCAGGACATTGACGCGGCGAAGAAGATATCAGCGGGTAAGGCATTCAATATGCAAAGCAAGCATGTGAAGGAGACTTTCCTTTTTCTTACCCGAGTTCGGAGCTCTCCAGGAGCGTTTGCAGATCTTCCCCGTAGTGTACTGGATGCCGTGGAGTTTTACCAGGCTGAGGAAGGGAGCTCAGCAGAGAAGTTGTTCTGGTCTCAGTATACTAAGACCGAACACCCCGTGTCCTTGAGCGACCAGCTGAAGCAGTTGGTCGAACTTCACAAGGCGGCCGAATAGGCCATGAGGGGCCTTATAGTCTGGATGCGGCCTGGCGAGCCCTTGTCCGGCAGCTACTTCGGTCTGGTGAGGCGGCTTGTGGAAGCCTACCCACGGCTTGAAGTCATCAAGCGGTCCGTCTGCATCGAAGGTGCACGCAGGGCTTTTGCCCGGGCGAAGGTGCACTGGGCCAAGCTGGACACCGTGAAGCTGGTGAAGGAGGGGCCGCCGGAGGGCGAGGAGCATCGCTGCCCCGAGAATTACTATGAGAGCGTCCTAAAGGGTTCCCACTTAGTGGCAGATGAGTGTGCCAAGGATGTAATTTTTGAATGAACATGCCCATGTGATCCTGTAATATGAAACAAGTTCTTTTGCGCCATGCGATGCTTTCTTAATTTAAAATATTACCTTTTGTGCGGCCGTGTTTATAAAATTTGAGAGTTGGCTAGTCGTCGGCTTCTACCCCCATGTAACTAGTACTGGGGTGTTCGGGGTAAATCTGAACACTCTTTACCCCAATTTTGGGTCCTTCAAGGGAGGTGTTCAGCGCAACGAACCAGGCAATCGGACTATAATGCTTTATCACTCTCACTTAGCCATAGAAGTCTATGATTTTAATTTTTTGGCGAAGCCCCTAGTATTCGGAGGGCCGAATTTGGGGCGCTATACACGCCTAAGCCAGACAAGGCCGACTCCTCGCCCGAAGCGGAAAAAGTCCTTAAGGACTTGAGACCTCTCGAATAGCGACCAGTCTCTCGCCTTATCATGACAGTCAGTTTTTGGCTTTCTCTACTGAGGTGCTCGTCCGGAAAAACCGGGACACAATAGCAGTAGTTCTCCCAGCGCTACCTTAGCTGATATAGCGGAACGTAAGGTACCAAAGCATGGGAGCCGGGCGACCCAACATTTGACCAAAGACATGATTCAGAGCTGATGCATATAATGCTATAAGTTCGGGGTGTCGCACTGTCGAAAGTGTTCGGACTTCCTGCGCCATATTGTGGGGTAAATGAGAGCCCCTGGCATACTGACCGTACCTGAACGTGCAGGTGCGGATTGTCGTAAATGGACGTATAAGATAAAAGAGAAAAACTTAAATAATGCAATGACAGATTAATGATATGCATTGTTATTTGAATAATACGTCGAAGCGTACTGGTACAAGTAGTGCAATAAGCATAAAGTAGAACAATTCGAAATGTCCTATCCCCGGGCGAGCTATGCATAAATAGTGAAAAACGGGTATATCAAGTATTACTAGAGACCGCCTGGCGGTTCCCGTGTTCATCTTAGCTTCTTGCCGCCTTGGTTGTTGCTTTCAGAATGTGTCCGGCCATCTTACTGCCGGAAAGGGCTTCCGAAGAGTTAGCCCCTGAAAGAAAAAAGGAATGTCACAGGTGTATAGCCCCTAGTGTGGTTAAGCCACAATGCGGGGCGTGTCCTGATTGTGCCCCCACCTATGTCCATGGTATTTTCAATGTGTAGTTATGTACGCGCGACGTGGATTGCGTCACTTCACTGGGACTAGGACGGGGGCCGGATTGCTAGGCGAGCTCTAATCGTGCTAGGCGATCCTGTTGCAGCTTGTTCCAGACTCGCTTGAAGGTGTTTGGGGGCTGTGACACTGAGTGAGTGGTCTGCCTGAACAGGCTGCTTTGTGCCTCTGCTGCAAGGGCCGCAGTGTGCTCTTCCGTACGGAGCGAGCGTTCTGTGTTTCCATTAACTGTTATAACCCCGCGAGGTCCTGGCATCTTGAGCTTGAGGTATGTGTAATGCGGCACTGCATTGAATTTTGCAAATGATGTCCGTCCGAGCAGTGCATGACAGCCACTATGAAACGAGACGATGTCGAAGATTAACTCTTCGCTTCGGAAGTTATCCGGTGATCCGAAGACCACTTCCAGTGTGATTGAGCCTGTGCAATGGACCTCTACACCTGGGATGACGCCTTTAAAGGTGGTTTTGCTGGGTTTGATTCTTGAGGGATCGATACCCATTTTTCACACTGTATCCTGATAAAGCAAGTTCAGGCTACTGCCGCCATCCATAAGAACTCGAGTGAGGTGAAATCCGTCAATGATGGGTTCTAGGACCAGTGCGGCGGATCCGCCATGACGGATGCTAGTGGGGTGGTCCCTGCGATCGAAGGTGATCGGACGGGCAGACCATGGGTTGAACTTTGGGGCGATTGGCTCCATCGCATAGACGTCCCTTAGTGCACGCTTCTGCTCCCTCTTGGGAATGTGGGTTGCGTATATCATGTTCACCGTCTTCACTTGCGGGGGAAACCCCTTCTATCCTCCTGTGTTCGGCGGCCTGGGCTCCTCCTCGTCATTGCTATGCGGCCCCTTGTCCTTATTCTCGGCATTTAATTTGCCATCCTGCTTGAACACCCAGCATTCTCTGTTGGTGTGATTGGCTGGCTTGTCGGGGGTGCCGTGGATTTGACACGATTGATCCAGTATGCGATCCAGACTGGACGAAGCTGGAGTATTTCTTTTAAATGGCTTTTTCGCTGACCGGATCTAGAGCCTCTGAATCCGGCATTAACTGTCGTATCTTTGGTGTTATCGTCGTTATTGCGGCGCTTTGGTCTATTACAATGCTGCCTACCGTTAGCATCTTTGGTATCCGAGGTATCCGGATTCCTCGATGTGTTGTTGCTGCGAGCCAGCCAGCTGTCCTCGCCCGCGCAAAAGCGGGTCATGAGTGTCGTGAGGGCTGCCATAGATTTCGGCTTCTCCTGGCCGAGGTGGCGGGCGAGCCACTCATCGCGGATGTTATGCTTGAATGCCGCTAGGGCCTCTGCATCCGGATAGTCTACAATTTGATTTTTCTTAGTCAAGAACCGTGTCCAGAATTGTCTGGCCGATTCCCCTGGCTATTGGGTTATGTGGCTCAAGTCATCAGCATCCGGCGGCCGCACATAAGTGCCCCCGAAGTTGTCGAGAAATGCATCTTCCAGATCCTCCCAACTGCCAACGGAATCTGCTGGCAAGCTATTCAGCCAATGCCGGGCTGGTCCTTTGAGTTTTAGTGGGAGGTACTTGATGGCATGTAGATCATCACCGCGAGCCATGTGGATGTGAAGGAGGAAGTCTTCAATCCATACAGCTGGATCTGTTGTGCCATCGTATGATTCGATATTTACGGGTTTGAAACCCTCCAGGAATTCATGATTCATAACTTCATCAGTGAAGCATAGGGGGTGTGCGGCACCTCTGTGCCGGGCTATATCCCGGCCAAATTTACTCTTGGTGTACCGACGCGACAATCATCTTCTCGTGTGGGCGCACATGCCCGTGTCCCGTATATTGACCTTGCGATTTTTGCCTTACTGTCCAAGATGTCTCGCATGTCCTCTGTGTTGCCCCGGGCCTTAGTATTTTTGATTGAGTGGCAACGGGGTGTGGTCTGATGTTTAGGCTGAAGCGCCTCCCTGGCTCTGTCGCGTAGTGGCCGGTCAGCCACATCGTACACTGGTGAATGAGGTTTCAATGCTTCCTCCTCGAGGTGAGGTAGTAACATGTGTTTTGGGTAACTCTTGGACGGGCGCTCGAGTTCATGCTCCTTGGCCGCAAGGACTTTGGTCCACCTGTCTGCTAGCAAGTCTTGATCAGCTTGAAGTTGTTGTTGTTTCTTCTTTAGGCTATTTGCCATGGCCATAAGCCGGCGCTTGAAGCGCTCTTGCTCGATGAGGTCCTCAGGCACGATAAACTCGTCGTCGCCGAGGCTCACCTCGTCTTCGGAGAGAGGCATGTAATTTTCCTCCTCCGGTTCTTCATCTGCTGCCTGCTCTCGAGGGCTAGCTTGTTCGTCCTGTAGCTCTACACCGTGATGGAGGGGATTGTTGTTGTCTTCGGCGCTATCCGGAGTGTTATTATCTCCTGTGCCGGTATCACTGCTCTTGCTGTGGCGGGACTTAGAGCGGCGCCACTGACGTCGACGCTTGGGTTGCTTCTTGGATGGGTCATCCTCCGTTGTGTTGTCGCCATTGGGTTCTTTGGGGGTGTCCACCATGTATATGTCGTATGATGAGGTGGCGGTCCAATGCCCCGAGGGCGATAGATCATGTTCGTCTCCGGCTTCGTCGTCCATACCGTCGAAGTCTTCAGAGCTGAAGTCGAGCATGTCGGTTAAGTCGTCGATAGTGGCTACTAAGTGGGTGGTGGGTGGGCAGCGAATTTCTTCATCGTCCGCATCCCATTCTAGCCGGACATAGTTCGGCCAAGGTTCTCTTGACAGGGAGAGAGACCTTAATGAATTTAGCACATCTCCAAAAGGTGAGTGCTGAAAGATATCCGCGGAGGTGAACTCCATGATCGGCGCCCAGTCGGACTCGACGGGCGCAGATATGAGTGGCTCGGAGTCCGTGGCCGGAGATGACTCCAGTGGTTCGGCGACACGGCTCTCGTAAGGGGTGAAGTCAGTATCCGGCTCTATCGCCACTGAGAGTGCAGCCTCCATGGCGGGGTCCATCCCTCCGCTCTCGGATGGCGCGACTAGCTCCGGACTGATGGACGGAGTAGTTGCAAATGCGATCTCCCGAACATTGTCCGACGGCAGAGTTATGTCATGCTCGTCACGACTGTACGGCGCGTCCGACATGGGACCGAATCCGTCGAAGATCAAGTCTCCGCGGATGTTGGCCGTGTAGTTTAAGTTTCCAAATCTGACCTGATGGCCAGGGGCGTAGCTCTCAATCTGCTCCAGATGGCCAAGCGAATTGGCCCGCGGTGCAAAGCCTCCGAATATGAAGATCTGTCCGGGGAGGAAAGCCTCACCCTGGACCGCATCGCTAGCGATGATCGAAGGAGCCATCAAGCCTTATGGTGACAACACAGTGGAACTCTCAATGAAAGCACCAATGTCGGTGTCAAAACCGGTGGATCTCGGGTAGGGGGTCCCGAACTGTGCGTCTAAGGCGGATGGTAACAGGAGGCAGGGGACACGATGTTTACCCAGGTTCGGGCCTTCTTGATGGAGGTAAAACCCTACGTCCTGCTTGATTGTTCTTGATGATATGAGTATTACAAGAGTTGATCTACCACGAGATCAGAGAGGCTAAACCCTAGAAGCTAGCCTATGGTATGATTGTATGTTGTCCTATGGACTAAAACCCTCCGGTTTATATAGACACCGGAGGGGGCTAGGGTTACACAAGGTCGGTTACAAAGGAGGAGATATACATATCCGTGTTGCCTAGCTTGCCCTCCATGCCAAGTAAAGTCCCATCCGGACACGAGACGAAGTCTTCAATCTTGTATCTTCATAGTCCAGCAGTCCGGCCAAAGGATATAGTCCGGCAGTCCGGAGACCCCCTAATCCAGGACTCCCTCACCCTCTCTATGGAGGTAAAACCCTACGTCCTGCTTGATTGATATTGATGAATATGAGTGTTACAAGAGTGGATCTACCACAAGATCGTAATGGCTAAACCCTAGAAGTCTAGCCTATGCGGGTATGATAATGAGTATATGTGATGTCCTTTCCGGACTACCCCCTTCGGTTTATATAGACACCGGGGGGATCTAGGGTTTACATGGAGTCGGTTATATAAGAAGGAATCTTCAATCGCTAAGCTTGCCTTCCACGCTAAGTAGAGTCCAATCCGGACACGATGTAGTCTTCGGCCTTCATGTCTTCACAACCCATCAGTCTGACCCAAAGGATAATAGGCCAGACGCCCGAGGACCCCTTAGTCCAGGACTCCCTTAGTAGCCCCTGAACCTGGCTTCAATGACGAGGAGTCCGGCGCGCAGATTTGTCTTCTGCATTGCAAGGCGGGTTCCCTCCTTCCGAACTCCAGTATAGTCTTCGGACGAAGTAAGTATATCCGGACCTATGTATATAATGGCAGAGGACATAACACCCCATGAGCCCAACTTGTTGATAACTGTTCATGACATCATATCACGCCTGCCTGGTTGCTATTTCCAACCGTCAACTAGCGAGCCGCCCCACGTCTCGGGGTGCGGTTTTACTGGCATGTCTCGTCAAGGCAGAGATCATGTCCCTTTATTTACGGGATTTTCATTAATGCAGGTGTAGGGAACCCAACCGTCCCCTGGGTACAACTCGTTGGCGATAGGTAAGTTTAGAGACCTAGGGGAAAACGCCTGGTATTCGGGGCCTTTATATTGAGATCCTAGTCTCGTCCTCTTCCCTTGCACTTGCTCCTTCCTCAACCCCGGCCACCCCAAGTTCCAACCCTCGGGTTCCAATCACCACCAGCCTTAGTCATGTCCAGATCCAGCCATCAGGGCTGGTGGGTGGCTTCTTCTGTCACGGAGGAGGATATTGCGAAGCTCCGCATAGCGAGGTATCTGACCCCAGAAATCTTTCATCAGCTTCCAGCACAAGGGCAAGTCATACCGACCCCCAGATCTGGCGAGAGGGTAGTATTTGTATCCCACTTCCTTCATGGGCTAGGGTTCGCGCTTAACCCCTTTGTCCGAGGGCTCATGTTCTACTATGGGCTAGATTTTCATGATCTGGCCCCGGACTCTGTTCTCCTCTTCTCGACATTTATAGTCACGTGCGAGGCCTTACTCCAGACTCCTCCACACTTTGGTTTGTGGCTCAAGACCTTTGATGTGAGGCCGCAGGTGGCAGAGAAGGAGTAGGTAGAGTGCAGCAGCGTCACAATAGGCAAGCTGGCAGACGCGGTTTGGCCCGAAGGATCTTTCGCCGAATCTTCCGACTTATGGCAGCATGGGTGGTTTTATATCAACGAGTCGCGGGGCCCCAAATGGGCGGCCACACCTGCGTTCCGACCCGGCCCTCCAACTCAGCTCGCTTCATGTGTCAATAAGGGATTGGACTGGGATCCATCGATGAAGTGTAGACTCTGCAAAGTCGCATCCGAAGCCTTATCGAGAAGGGCATCGATCTTGTGAAGTTGTCCAAGTAATGCTGGTCCGCCGGATCCTGGCATGTCAGTGGCGGCCTCTTCGTATGTGGGAGTTTAACCCAGAAGGGCGGCGGACCCTACAGCACTTCTTCGGCACTACGCACGAAGGATTGTGGAAATTATATTTTGGCGAACGAGGGCAATGGCCAGACACTACCGAAGATGTTGGCCTTGACTGCAATCATCCAGCTACTTCGGTAACTACTCGAGCACCTTTCATTTGAGCATCTTTTAACGAGATATTGAACAACCCATCCCTGCTCAGGACTGGATAAAGAAAGCGGTGCTAATCTAGTGTCCGGCGTCTCTTCCCGAAGACCATGCGACTGTCCTGCTGACGAGAATGCTGATTCCGGCACCGTACCAAGTGGCTGCGTTCGGGGAAACCGAAATCCCTTTGCCCAAGGGCAAGGGTGCAGAGGGAGTCCTTCAAGGCAAGAAAAGGGCTGCTTCCAAAGATCAGGAGGGGAAGCCTTCCAAGAGAGGAAAAAAGCCATCGTCGAGCGACTTGGTCCGGGTGAGTGAGGTTGCCGTAGAGCTTGATGACGAGGACGAACCTCGATGCAAACCGTAAGTGAAGCTGGGGCACTTTGAACGTACCTCGTTCTTTTCCCACTAGTGAAGTGATCGTATGTTCATCCACGCAGTTTAACGCCCGGTGTTTCTCAGTCCTCCTCCTCCTCCTCCTCGGGAGATCTTCTTCCGGAGATGATGGAGAGTGACACGCCTCCTCCGGCCTCATCGCCCAACTGAGGAGATGATACCGAGGTATCATCTCGAAGGGTGCCCGAAGGTGGTGCCTCCGTCACTCGAGGTTTCGGGATCGAGACTGGTGTTCCCGAACCGTCCGGTTTACAGCCGGAGACGGTTCTGGAGGCAAGCAAGCGGGTTCCTTCACTGGAATGTCGTACTCCGGTGGTGGGTCCGAAGACCCAGGAGCGCCGGAGATGCTGATGGACATGCTACGACGAGCGTCCATTTCAGAAGAGCATCGTTCCTTGATGGTTACGGTGGTCGAAAGGGTTCTATCCGCAAAGAGTGGATTGAATGAGGCCTTCACGAGCCTTCTAAGAGGTTTTGAGGTTTGTGATGTAGCTTTATCAACTGAATTTCATTGACAGAATGCACCTGTTGTATATGCAGTAGCCCCTGAGACTCAGATTGTCTTCCGAAGGGAGCAATCGAAGGATCAAAGAGATATGCTCAGGTATTAACCTTGGTTTAATTTGAAATATAGGCTGCTTCCCCTCCTGTGGCTGCCCGAAATACGGAAGTGGCCGAATTGCAGCGAAAGTTGGATATTGCGGAGGATGACGTTGGTTGATCAACAGGCATCTTGACAACTCGCAAGGTATATATTTCGAGTATTCGTTACACCAGTGTGCTTGACGCGGGAAAGAGCTTTATATGAAATGTGCATGAAATGCACATAGCGCTGCTGCCATGGAGGCTCTTCGGGCGGAGCTAATCCGGGCCAAGGAGCGGGCCCAGTTTAGTGATGCTGCTACTAAAGGAGCATCGGTTGAACTGAAGGCCAAACAAGTTGCGCAATGCCAGGGCGAGGAGAAGATATCCATGATGACACTCACTTTGGAGGATGCTACTGGCCGCTGCGAATTTCTTGAGGAGAATAAAGCCTTGACGGCTGAACTGGACAAGGCCCGATAGGAGGCAAGAGAAGCGCGATCAGAGTCCAAAGCACTCCGTGAGGAGGTTCGGCAGGCAAAAGAGATATTGGTTGGAAAGCCTTTTCTGCTGCAGACTAAGTTTGGTGACCCGGACTATGCTCAGCTGAACCAAGTGTGGAGTTCTTTAGACGCGTACTTGGACTTGCCGAAGAGTTCTTCCGATGCAGCACGGTATTACCAAGTGCAAGCCGGATATGCAATGGAGAAGCTTTTTTGGTCACAGTTTGGTGTGTCAAAGCGCCCGCTGCTGCTCAATGAACAGATGTCCCAATGGGCTGAACTTCATAGGGTATCTGGCGCTGCCATGAAGGATGTCATAGTCTGACTATGGCGGACCGAGCCTGCGCCGAATAGCTATTTTGGTCTGGTGCAGAAGCTCGTCGAAGCAGTGCCGCGCATCGATGCTGTGAAGCGATCGACGTGCATTGAGGGTGCACGGATGGCCCTTGCCTAAGTCAAGAGATTCTGGGGGAAGATGAAGGCCATCGATGTCGCGACGAAGGGTCCGCCCAAAGGTGAGGACCGTCCGCAACCAGATCATTATTTTGAAGACGTCCTGGAGGCCGCCCGCTTGATTGAGGGCCAATGCTCGAAGAACATAATGTTTGAGTGAGGTGTATGATGATTGTAAAAGACAACTTTATAGTTAACCTATTTATGTTTTGCTCGAAAAGCTTGAATTCCTCTTGTGCGGTTGTTTTAATATAATCTGAAAGTTTTCCAGTCATCGGCTTCAGCCCCCTCGTAGGAAGTACGGGGATGTTCGAAAAAGCATTTAATCACTCTTTATCCAACGTCTTGGTCCATGAAGGAGGTGATAATGCGGTGAACCAGGCAATCGGACTATAAGGCACTAACACTTTCACTTAACCATAGGAGTTTTATGGTGGGGCTACGACATAGCCCCTGGTGTGTATGTGGTGTGTGGTGCCTTACATATCTGATCTAAAAAACATCCCTCGTATTACACGGAGAATCGCTAAAGATTCCAATAAGTCATCAAGTGGTTGACCAGCTCTCGCCGCATCATGACAGTCAGTTTTCGTCTTTCTCTACTGAGGTGCTCATCCGGTCTAGGCCAGGACACAATCGCAGTAGTTCTCCCTTTACTACCCTAGCCGATAGAGCGGAACGTAGGGTAGCAAACACAGGAGCCGGGCAACCCAACTATTGACCCAAGACAATGATTCGGAGCTGATGCATATAAGGCCAAACTTGCGACGCCGAAGTATGCTATAGAGTTGTCCGGACTTTTACTGGCAACTCATTCGTTCCCATGCCGAGCCCCTGGCAGGGTGTGCCGAGGCACGTCTGCAAAGCAGCCGTTGAGGTCGTACTTTATTGTTGAAGGGGTATGAGAGTTTGGCTCGTGTGAGTCTTACTGAGAACGGAGCGATGTGCCAATGATAAATTCATGTATATGTATAAAAAAAGAGAAACCACGGACCCGACTATTTGACATGCTCGTGGTCGGGATCGGAGGAAAAGGGCCATAGTACAGGCTCGGAGTAAAGTGCGGTCTACAAAAGGTAATTTTGCACCTCCTGTCGCACGTCTGCGTAGCCCATCCTCGGGGGGTGGGATCCTTAACGGAAGTAACCCGTTAGGTGAGTGTATGGATCCGAACTCCGATAGAGTCCGCCGTAGATGCTTTCCAGTTGGTCACTTGTTCTTTAAACATGATACAGAAAAAATGAGAAAAACATATAAAAAACATTACGGGAATGCTTGTAGGGTTGTCTGTGTTCTGCTTCCGCCAATGCCCATGGTATCTTGAGTGCGTAGTGATGTGCGCATGGTGCAAATTTCGCCAGTACAGTAGGTGGGTGGCGGGAGCCGAGCTGCTATTTGCGTTCCAAGAGTGGTCGGATGTCGGAGGGGAACTTTTTTTGGCCCCTGGTGTTCTGCTGGCGAGCCGATCCGTCGTCTTTGCCACCCGATGGCCTCCTCCCCTTGTGATCAGCGTTAAGCTTGCCTGCCTGCTTGAAGACCCAACAGTTACGGTTGGTATGATTAGCTGGCCTATCAGGGAGACCGTGAATCTGACAAGGTCGGTCCAATATCCTGTCAAGGGTGGATGGTCCATCCTGGTTTGCCTTTAGTGGCTTCTTCCGTTGACCAGGCTTCAGATTGTGAAATCCGGCATTCACCGATGTGTCGCTTATGTTGTTATGTTCGGTTCGTTGTGGCTTGCCGTTGCCATCTCGGATTTTGGAAGTGCCCAGGCCGCTGGCGTCGTTGCTTTTACAAGCAAGCCAGTTGTCTTCTCCCGTGCAGAAGCGGTTCATTAGAGCGGTGAGGGCTGTCATGGATTTGGGTCCTTCCTGGCCGAGGTGACGCGCAGGCCATTCATCTCGAATGCTATGTTTGAAGGTCACGAGGGCTTCTGCGTCCGGACAATCGACAATTTGGTTCTTTTTGACTAAGAACCTGGTCCAGAGCTCCCTAGCTGACTCGCCGGGCTCCTGGACAATGTGACTTAAGTCATCGGCGCATAATGGCCGGACATATGTTCCCTTGAAGTTATCTCGAAAGGCGTCTTCCAAATCTTCCCAGTTGCCAATAGAATTTTCTGGCAAACTGTTTAACCAGTACCGAGCTGGCCCTTTAAGCTTGAGAGGTAGGTATTTAATGGCATGGAGGTCCTCTCCGCGGGCCATGTGGATATGGAGGAGATAATCCTCGATCCATACCACGGGGTCTGTTGTCCCATCGTATGATTCGATGTTAATGGGTTTAAACCCGTCTGGAAATTCGTGTTCCATTACTTTGTCCATGAAGAAGAGGGGGTGTGTGGCTCCTCTATGTTGGGCCACACTATGAAGTACCTCCGGCGGGCTCCGTTTATGGTGCTCGGACCGGGCGTGGTCGGCTCTGTAGTGTCCGGATAGGCAACCATCGTCGTCGGTCGGGGTATATCTTCGTGATCTGTACATCGATCTTGTGCGTCCTGCTCTACCCTCCATGCCGGATGGGTTGGTATGGTGCTCTGCTTGGGCTGCTGCTTTGTCTGGACCGAACTGTGATCGCCCCGCCGCATTATTCGATGGTGGTATGGGCTCCATCGCCCTGCCATTGTATTGAGGGAGCCACCTACTCTTGGGGTGGCTTTTGTCTGGGCTGCTAAGGCCGTATTATTCGGCGGCTAGGACCTCGGTCCATCTATCATTGAGCGTCTTGGCTTGCTTGAAGCTGCAACTGCTTCTTTCTTAAGCTCCTTGCAGTGGCTATAAGCTGGCGTTTAAAGCGCTCCTGCTCGAGAGGTTCCTTTGGCGTGGTAAAATCCTCGTTGCCGAGGATCTCCTCCTCCTCGGAGAGGGGGAAATAGTTTCTGTCCTCCGAGTCCCCACATGTGGCATGTTTGTCAGGGCTGTCTTGCCCGTCTTCCTGTTCCTCCTGCTCGGATTCTACTTCAACAGGGTCTTCGTTGTCCGGAGTATCGTCTTCTCTGGTGCTGGCAGTGTCTTCTCTTGGGCGATGAGGCCCAGGGCGCCGATGTCCGGGCTGTGTACTAGGTGGTTTATCCTCGACCGGATTATCCTTCTCATCGTCGAGAGCGCCGTAAGGTGTGTTTATCATACATACGTCATACCAGGAAGTGCCTGTCCCGTGTCTAGCAGGTAGTAAGTTCTGGCCTTGCCCCTCATCGTCATCCATACCGTCGATGTCTCCGGTGTGGGGATCTGGTGTGTTGGTTACATCTTTAACAGTGGCTATGAAGTGGGTGGTGGGTGGGAAGCAAAATTCTCCGTTGCCCGCCGCAAGTTCAAAACGAACATAGTTCGGAGATGGGTCGCCCACCAGGGATAGGTTTTTAAGCGAATTTAGTGTGTCGCCCATGGGTGAGTGTTGGAAGACATCTGCGGCGCTGAACTTGAAGATTGATAACTGATCGAGTTCGGCGTACGCAGGCTCGCAGGGTTCGGAGCTCGACATCGGAGGCGAGTCCGGGGTTCCATTGATGCAGATACCGTATGAAGTGGAATTCGCGTGTAGCTCTAGCGCCGCGGAATCGGTGGTACCCATGATGGGGTTGAGCTTCCCATCTTCGGACGACTTGAACTGCTCCGGATTTGAGGCCGGAGCTGCTACAGGAGCTATCTCCTGGATGCAGCCTGATGACAGGTTTAAGCCATGTTCATCGGGGCGATGGGGAGCGATTGTCGCGGTCTCAGATACGTCAAAGATCAAGTCTCCACGGATGTCCGCAACGTAATTCAAGCTCCCGAATCTGACCTGATGGCCAGGGGCGTAGCTGTCGATCTGGTCCAGATGGCCAAGCGAGTTGGCCCGTAGTACGAAGCCGCCGAATACGAAGATCTTTTCATGGAGGAAGGTTTCTCCCTGGACAACGCCATTACTAATGATCGAAGGGGCCATCGAGCCCTTTGCTGACGGCACAGTGGAACTCTCAATGAAAGCACCAATCTCGGTGTCAAAACCGGCGGATCTCGGGTAGGGGGTCCCGAACTGTGCGTCTAAGATCGATGGTAACATGAGACAGGGGACACAATGTTTACCCGGGTTCGGGCCCTCTCTATGGAGGTAAAACCATGCGTCATGCTTGATTGATATTTATGAATATGAGTGTTACAAGAGTGGATCTACCACAAGATCGTAATGGCTAAACCCTAGAAGTCTAGCCTATGTGGGTATGATAATGAGTATATGTGATGTCCTTTCCGGACTACCCCCTTCGGTTTATATAGACACCGGGGGATCTAGGGTTTACATGGAGTCGGTTGCATAAGAAGGAATCTTCGATCGCTAAGCTTGCCTTCCACGCTAAGTAGAGTCCAATCCGGACACAATGCAGTCTTCGACCTTCATGTCTTCACAGCCCATCAGTCCGGCCCAAAGGATAATAGGCCGGACGCCCGAGGACCCCTTAGTCCAGGACTCCCTCAGTTACCACTCAAGTAGAACAAGTACTTAAAGCTCAGAATGATTTGCTCAATGAATTAAATAATAAGAAAAATGATAATGCTGTTAGAGTTATGACTAGAGGGGGTAAGATGACTCAGGAACCTTTGCATCCTGAGGGCCACCCTAAGAGAATTGAATATGATTCTCAAATAATTAATATTGATGCACCTAGTTCTTCTAGGAGGAAGAGAAACAAAAATGATAGGACTTTGCATTCTTCTAGTGAACCTATTGTAGATACACCTGAGAATCCCAATGATATTTCTATTTCTGATGCTGAAACACAATCTGGTAATGAACATGAACCTAGAGATAATGTTAATGATGATGTTCATGTTGATGCTCAACCTAGCAATGACAATGATGTAGAGATTGAACCTGCTGTTGATCTTGATAACCCACAATCAAAGAATCAATGTTATGATAAGAGAGACTTTGTTGCTAGGAAGTACGGTAAAGAAAGAGAACCATGGGTTCAGAAACCCATGCCTTTTCCTCCTAAACCATCCAAGAAAAAGGACGATGAGGATTTTGAGCGCTTTGCTGAAATGATTAGACCTACCTTTTTGCGTATGTGTTTGAATGATATGCTTAAAATGAGTCCTTATGCTAAGTATATGAAAGATATTGTTACAAATAAAAGAAAGATACCGGAAGCTGAAATTTCCACCATGCTTGCTAATTATACTTTTAAGGGTGGAATACCTAAGAAACTAGGAGATCCAGGAGTACCAACTATACCTTACTCCATTAAGAGAAACTATGTCAAAACTGCTTTATGTGATCTTGGAGCTGATGTTAGTGTTATGCCTCTCTCTTTATATCGTAGACTTGATTTGAACAAGTTGACACCTACTGAAATATCTTTGCAAATGGCTGATAAATCAACTGCTATACCTGTCGGTATTTGTGAGGATGTGCCTGTTGTGGTTGCAGACATTACTATTTTAACAGACTTTGTTATTCTTGATATTCTCGAGGACGATAGTATGTCCATTATTCTTGGAAGACCCTTTTTGAACACTACAGGGGCTGTTATTGATTGCAAAAAAGGCAATGTCACTTTTCATGTTAATGGTAATGAGCATACGGTACACTTTCCGAGGAAACAACCTCAAGTCCACAGTATCAATTCTATTGGAAAAATTCCCAAGATTACTATTGGTTAAATTTCCTCTTCGTATTGTCAAGAAGAAATATGATATTCTTAGTGTTGGGGATGTGCATATCCCCGTTGAGGTAACCTCGTGTTATTTGAAGATTCTCCGGTTTCATGTTATTCGGAAAGAGTTTGTTAACAAGACTTGATCAACCTTGTTAGTTGATTCCTTTTGATGTGCATGAGATGGATGAAGTTAGAAAGCACAACTCTCTGTAACCTCTTTTTACTTTCTGTTATTTAGATTAAATAAAGCAAAAATAGTATTTTCTGTCTGTTTTCTGAATTACCCTTGCAATAAAAAATACCCCGAAAATAAAAGTTCTCCAAATGCCCTAAAAATTTAATATGATTTTTTCTAGAATATTTTATAATTATTAGCATTGAGAACACACCAGGGGACCCACCACGCGCCCACGAGGGTGGATGGCGCGCCCCCTGCCTCATGGACCCCATGTGGGTCCCCTCCACTTATCCTTGCACCCACACACTTCGTCTTGCTCCAGAAAAAATCACCCACCAGCTCAAACCCGAGTTCTAGCTCATCTTGCTGCCATTTCGATCTCCTTGCTCAAATCTCCATTCACAAAACTGTTGGGGAACACAGTAATTTCAAAAAAATCCTACGCACATGTTGGAAATATGCCCTAGAGGCAATAATAAAAGCATTATTATTATATTTCTTTGTTCATGATAATTGTCTTTATTCATGCTATAACTGTATTATCCGGAAATCGTAATACACGTGTGAATACATAGACCATAATATGTCCCTAGTAAGCCTCTAGTTGACTAGCTCGTTGATCAACAGATAGTCATGATTTCCTGGCTATGGACATTGGATGTCATTGATAACGAGATCACATCATTAGGAGAATGATGTGATGGACAAGACCCAATCCTAAGCATAGTACAAAGATCGTGTAGTTCGTTTGCTAGAGCTTTTCCAATGTCAAGTATCTTTTCCTTTGACCATGAGATCGTGTAACTCCCGGATACCGTAGGAGTGCTTTGGGTGTATCAAACATCACAACGTAACTGGGTGACTATAAAGGTGCATTACAGGTATCTCCGAAAGTGTCTGTTGGGTTGACACGGATCGAGACTGGGATTTGTCACTCTGGATAACGGAGAGGTATCACTGGGCCCACTCAGTAATGCATCATCATTATGAGCTCAAGGTGACCAAGTGGTTGATCACGGGATCATGCATTACGGTACGAGTAAAGTGACTTGCCGGTAACGAGATTGAACAAGGTATTGGGGTACCGACGATCGAGTCTCGGGCAAGTAACATACCGATTGACAAAGGGAATTGTATACGGGGTTGATTAATCCTCGACATCGTGGTTCATCCGATGAGATCATCGTGGAGCATGTGGGAGCCATCATGGGTATCCAGATCCCGCTGTTGGTTATTGACCGGAGAGTCGTCTCGGTCATGTCTGCTTGTCTCCCGAACCCGTAGGGTCTACACACTTAAGGTTCGGTGACGCTAGGGTTATGAAGATATGAATATGCAGTAACCCGAATGTTGTTCGGAGTCCCGGATGAGATCCCGGACGTCACGAGGAGTTCCGGAATGGTCCGGAGGTAAAGAATTATATATAGGAAGTGCTGTTTCGGCCATCGGGACAAGTTTCGGGGTTATCGGTATTGTACCGGGACCACCGGAGGGGTCCCGGGGGCCCACCGGGTGGGGCCACCTGTCCCGGGGGGCCACATGGGCTGTAGGGGGTGCTCCTTGGCCTTCATGGGCCAAGGGCACCAGCCCTACTAGGCCCATGCACCTAGGGTTTCCACCACGGAGGAGTCCAAGTGGTGGAAGGCACCCCGAGGTGCCTTGGGGGGGAGGGAAACCCTCCCCTGGCCGCCGCACCTAGGAGATTGGATCTCCTAGGCTGCGCACCACCCCCCCTTGGCCCTCCTATATATAGTGGGGGAGAGGAGGGATTTCAAACCTCAGCCTTTGGTGCTTCCTCTCTCCCCGTTACGTCTCTCTCTCGTAGTATAGGCGAAGCCCTGCTACTGTGACGCCCTGCATCCTCCACCATGCCGTCGTGCTGCTGGATCTTCATCAACCTCTCTTCCCCCCTTGCTGGATCAAGAAATGAGGAGACGTCATCCGTTCCGTACGTGTGTTGAACGCGGAGGCACCGTCCGTTCGGTGCTTGATCATCGGTGATTTGAATCACGTCGTGTTCGACTACATCATCCCCGTTCTTTGAACGCTTCCGCTCGCGATCTACAAGGTACGTAGATGCATCTAATCACTCGTTGCTAGATGAACTCCTAGATGGATCTTGGTGAAACGAGTAGGAAAATTTTTGTTTTCTGCAACGTTATCCAACAGTGGCATCATGAGCTAGGTCTATGCGTAGTTCTCTTGCACGAGTAGAACACAAAGTAGTTGTGGGCGTTGATTTTGTTCAATATACTTGCCGTTACTAGTCTTATCTTGATTCGGCGGCATCGTGGGATGAAGCGGCCCGGACCGACCTTACACGTACTCTTACGTGAGACAGGTTCCACCGACTGACATGCACTAGTTGCATAAGGTGGCCAGCGGGTGTCTGTCTCTCCTACTTTAGTCGGATCGGATTCGATGAAAAGGGTCCTTATGAAGGGTAAATAGCAATTGGCATATCACGTTGTGGTCTTTGCGTAGGTAAGAAACGTTCTTTCTAGAAACCCATAGCAGCCACGTAAAACATGCAAACAACAATTAGAGGACGTCTAACTTGTTTTTGCAGGGTATGCTATGTGATGTGATATGGCCAAAAGGATGTGATGAATGATATATGTGATGTATGAGATTGATCATGTTCTTGTACAAGGAATCACAACTTATATGTCGATGAGTATGACGATCTACAAGGATGATCATGGAGCCCCAAGATGGAGATCAAAGGAGCTATGTGATATTGGCCATATCATGTCACTATTATTATTTGATTACATGTGATGTTTATCATGTTTTGCATCTTGTTTACTTAAAACGACGGTAGTAAATAAGATGATCCCTTACAACAATTTCAAGAAGTGTTCTCCCCTAACTGTGCACCGTTGCTATAGTTCGTCGCTTCGAAGCACCACGTGTTAATCGGGTGTGATAGATCCTTTCGTTCACATACAACGGGTGTAAGAAGTTTTACACATGCAAAAACACTTAGGGTTAACTTGACGAGCCTAAGCATGTGAAGACATGGCCTCGGAACACAGAGACCGAAAGGTCGAACACGAGTCGTATGGAAGATACGATCAACATGGAGATGTTCACCGACGATGACTAGTCCGTCTCACGTGTTAATCGGACACGGATTAGTTGACTTGGATCGTGTAACACTTAGATGACTAGAGGGATGTCTAATCTGAGTGGGAGTTCATTAATAATTTGATTAGATGAACTTGATTATCATGAACTTAGTCTAAAATCTTTACAATATGTCATGTAGATCAAATGGCCAACGTTGTATTCAATTTCAACGCGTTCCTAGAGAAAACCAAGCTGAAAGACGATGGCAGCAACTATACGGACTGGGTCCGGAACCTGAGGATCATCCTCATAGCTGCCAAGAAAGATTATGTCCTACAAGCACCGCTAGGTGATCCACCCGTCCCACAGAACCAAGACGCTATGAACGCTTGGCAGACATGTACTGATGACTACTCCCTCGTTCAGTGCGGCATGCTTTATAGCTTAGAGCCAGGGCTCCAAAAGCGTTTTGAGAGACATGGAGCATATGAGATGTTCGAAGAGCTAAAAATGGTTTTTCAAGCTCATGCCCGGATCGAGAGATACGAAGTCTCCGATAAATTCTTCAGCTGTAAGATGGAGGAAAATAGTTCTGTCAGTGAGCACATACTCACTATGTCTGGGTTGCATAACCGCTTGACTCAGCTGGGAGTTAATCTCCCGGATGACGCGGTCATTGACAGAATCCTCCAGTCGCTTCCACCAAGCTACAAGAGCTTTGTGATGAACTTCAATATGCAGGGGATGGTAAAGACCATTCCTGAAGTATTTGCTATGCTGAAATCAGCAGAGGTAGAAGTCAAGAAGGAACATCAAGTGTTGATGATGAATAAAACCACTAAGTTCAAGAAGGGCAAGGGTAAAAAGAACTTCAAGAAGGACGGCAAGGAAGTTGCTGCGCCCGGCAAGCAAGCTGTCGGGAAGAAGTCAAAGAATGGACCCAAGCCTGAGACAGAGTGCTTTTATTGCAAAGGGAAGGGTCACTGGAAGCGGAACTGCCCTAAATACTTAGCGGATAAGAAGGCCGGCAACACCAAAGGTATATTTGATATACATGTGATTGATGTGTACCTTACCAGTACTCGTAGTAACTCCTGGGTATTTGATATCGGTGCCGTTACTCATATTTGTAACTCACCACAGGAGCTGCGGAATAAACGGAAACTGGAGAAGGACGAGGTGACGATGCGCGTCGGGAATGGTTCCAAGGTCGATGTGATCGCCGTCGGCACGCTACCTCTACATTTACCTACGGGATTAGTTATAAACCTCAATAATTGTTATTTAGTGCCATGTCTGAGCATGAACATTGTATCAGGATCTCGTTTAATACGAGATGGCTACTCATTTAAATCTGAGAATAATGGTTGTTCTATTTATATGAGAGATATGTTTTATGGTCATGCTCCGATAGTCAATGGTTTATTCTTAATGAATCTCGAGCGTATTACTACACATATTTATAGTGTGAATACCAAAAGATGTAAAGTTGATAATGATAGTCCCACATACTTGTGGCACTGCCGCCTTGGTCACATAGGTGTCAAACGCATGAAGAAGCTCCATGCAGATGGACTTTTAGAATCTCTTGATTATGAATCATTTGACACGTGCGAACCATGCCTCATGGGAAAAATGACCAAGACTCCGTTCTCAGGAACAATGGAGCGAGAAACCAACTTATTGGAAATCATACATACTGATGTGTGCGGTCCAATGAGTGTTGAGGCTCGCGGTGGCTATCGTTATGTTCTCACCCTCACTGATGACTTAAGTAGATATGGGTATGTCTACTTAATGAAACACAAGTCTGAAACCTTTGAAAAGTTCAAGGAATTTCAGAGTGAAGTTGAGAATCAATGTGACAGGAAAATCAAGTTTCTACGATCAGATCGTGGAGGAGAATACTTGAGTCACGAATTTGGCACACACTTAAGAAAATGTGGAATAGTTTCACAACTAACGCCGCCTGGAACACCTCAGCGTAATGGTGTGTCCGAATGTCATAATCGCACTTTATTAGATATGGTGCGATCTATGATGTCTCTTGCTGATTTACCGTTATCTTTTTGGGGCTATGCTTTAGAGACTGCCGCATTCACTTTAAATAGGGCTCCGTCAAAATCCGTTGAGACGACACCGTATGAATTATGGTTTGGGAAGAAACCTAAGCTGTCGTTTCTAAAAGTTTGGGGATGCGATGCTTATGTCAAGAAACTTCAACCTGAAAAGCTCGAACCCAAGTCGGAAAAATGCGTCTTCATAGGATACCCTAAAGAAACTTATGGGTATACCTTCTACCTCAGATCCGAAGGCAAGATCTTTGTTGCCAGGAATGGATTCTTTCTAGAGAAAGAGTTTCTCTCGAAAGAAGTAAGTGGGAGGAGAGTAGAGCTTGATGAAGTATTACCTCTTGAACCGGTAAATGGCGCAACTCAAGAAAATGTTCCTGAGGTGCCTGCACCGACTAGAGAGGAAGTTATTCATGATGATCAAGATACTTCTGATCAAGCTCCTACTGAAATTCGAAGGTCCACAAGGACACGTTCCGCACCAGAGTGGTACGGCAACCCTGTCTTGGAAATCATGTTGTTAGACAACGGTGAACCTTCGAACTATGAAGAAACGATGGCGGGACCGGATTCCGACAAATGGCTAGAAGCCATGAAATCCGAGATAGGATCCATGTATGAAAACGAAGTATGGACTTTGACTGACTTGCCCGTTGAACGGCAAGCCATAGAAAATAAATGGATCTTTAAGAAGAAGACAGACGCGGATGGTAATGTGACCATCTATAAAGCTAGGCTTGTCGCTAAGGGTTATCGACAAGTTCAAGGGGTTGACTATGATGAGACTTTCTCACCGGTAGCGAAGCTGAAGTCCGTCCGAATCATGTTAGCGATTGCAGCATTCTATGATTATGAAATATGGCAAATGGACGTCAAAACGGCATTCCTTAATGGTTTCCTTAAGGAAGAATTGTATATGATGCAGCCGGAAGGTTTTGTCGATCCTAAGAATGCTAACAAGGTGTGCAAGCTCCAACGCTCGATTTATGGGCTGGTGCAAGCATCTCGGAGTTGGAACATTCGCTTTGATGAGATGATCAAAGCGTTTGGGTTTACGCAGACTTATGGAGAAGCCTGCGTTTACAAGAAAGTGAGTGGGAGCTCTGTAGCATTTCTCATACTATATGTAGATGACATACTTTTGATGGGAAATGATATAGAACTCTTGGACAGCATCAAGGCCTACTTGAATAAAAGTTTTTCAATGAAGGACCTTGGAGAAGCTGCTTATATATTAGGCATCAAGATCTACAGAGATAGATCAAGACGCCTCATAGGTCTTTCACAAAGCACATACCTTGATAAGATTTTGAAGAAGTTCAAAATGGATCAGTCCAAGAAAGGGTTCTTGCCTGTTTTGCAAGGGTATGAAATTGAGCTCAGCTCAATGTCCGACCACGGCAGAAGAGATAGAAGAGATGAGTGTCATCCCCTATGCCTCAGCCATAGGTTCTATTATGTATGCCATGCTGTGTACCAGACCTGATGTAAACCTTGCCGTAAGTTTGGTAGGAAGGTACCAAAGTAATCCCGGCAAGGAACACTGGACAGCGGTCAAGAATATCCTGAAGTACCTGAAAAGGACTAAGGAAATGTTTCTCGTTTATGGAGGTGACGAAGAGCTCGTCGTAAAGGGTTACGTCGACGCTAGCTTCGACACAGATCTGGATGACTCTAAGTCACAAACCGGATACGTGTATATGTTGAATGGTGGAGCAGTGAGCTGGTGCAGCTGCAAAGCAGAGCGTCGTGGCGGGATCTACATGTGAAGCGGAGTACATGGCAGCCTCGGAGGCAGCACATGAAGCAATATGGGTGAAGGAGTTCATCACCGACCTAGGAGTCATACCCAATGCGTCGGGGCCAATCAAACTCTTTTGTGACAACACTGGAGCTATTGCACTTGCCAAGGAGCCCAGGTTTCACAAGAAGACAAGGCACATCAAGCGTCGCTTCAACTCCATTCGTGAAAATGTTCAAGATGGAGACATAGAGATTTGTAAAGTACATACGGACCTGAATAGCAGATCCGTTGACTAAACCTCTCCCTAGGGCAAAACATGATCAACACCAGAATTCCATGGGTGTTCGATTCATCACAATGTAACTAGATTATTGACTCTAGTGCAAGTGGGAGACTGTTGGAAATATGCCCTAGAGGCAATAATAAAAGCATTATTATTATATTTCCTTGTTCATGATAATTGTCTGTTATTCATGCTATAATTGTGTTATCCGGAAATCATAATACATGTGTGGATACATAGACCATAACATGTCCCTAGTGAGCCTCTAGTTAACTAGCTCGTTGATCAACAGATAGTCATGGTTTCTTGGCTATGGACATTGGATGTCATTGATAACGGGATCACATCATTAGGAGAATGATGTGATGGACAAGACCCAATCCTAAGCATAGCACAAGATCGTGTAGTTCGTTTGCTAGAGCTTTTCCAATGTCAAGTATCATTTCCTTAGACCATGAGATCGTGTAACTCCCGGATGCCGTAGGAGTGCTTTGGGTGTACCAAACGTCACAACGTAACTGGGTGACTATAAAGGTATTACAGGTATCTCCGAAAGTGTCTGTTGGGTTGACACGGATCGAGACTGGGATTTGTCACTCCGTATACGGAGAGGTATCTCTGGGCCCACTCGGTAATGCATCATCATAATGAGCTTAGTGTGACTAAGTAGTTGGTCATGGGATCATGCATTATGGAATGGGTAAAGTGACTTGCCGGTAACGAGATTGAACGAGGTATTGGGATACCGACGATCGAATCTCGGGCAAGTAACATACCGATAGACAAAGGGAATTGTATACGGGATTGATTGAATCCTCGACATCGTGGTTCATCCGATGAGATCATCGTGGAGCATGTGGGAGCCATCATGGGTATCCAGATCCCGCTGTTGGTTATTGACCGGAGAACGTCTCGGTCATGTCTGCATGTCTCCGGAACCCGTAGGGTCTACACACTTAAGGTTCGGTGACGCTAGGGTTATGAAGATATGTGTATGCAGTAACCCGAATGTTGTTCGGAGTCCCGGATGAGATCCCGGACGTCACGAGGTGTTCCGGAATGGTCCGGAGGTAAAGAATTATATATAGGAAGTGTTGTTTCGGCCATCGGGACAAGTTTCGGGGTTATCGGTATTGTACCGGGACCACCGGAGGGGTCCCGGGTCCGGGTGGGGCCACCTGTCCCGGGGGGCCACATGGGCTGTAGGGGGTGCGCCTTGGCCTAGATGGGCCAAGGGCACCAGCCCCAAAGGCCCATGCGCCTAGGGTTCCACTTAAAGGAAGAGTCCAAGTGGTGGAAGGCACCTCTAGGTGCCTTGGGGGGGAGGGAAACCTCCCCTTGGCAGCCGCACCTAGGAGATTAGATCTCCTAGGCTGCGCACCACCCCCCCTTGGCCCTCCTATATATAGTTGAGGAGAGGGAGGACTTCATACCTCAGCCTTTGGTGCTTCCTCTCTCCCCGTTACGTCTCTCTCTCGTAGTATAGGCGAAGCCCTGCTACTGTGACGCCCTGCATCCTCCACCATGCCGTCGTGCTGCTGGATCTTCATCAACCTCTCTTCCCCCCTTGCTGGATCAAGAAATGAGGAGACGTCATCCGTTCCGTACGTGTGTTGAACGCGGAGGCACCGTCCGTTCGGTGCTTGATCATCGGTGATTTGAATCACGTCGTGTTCGACTACATCATCCCCGTTCTTTGAACGCTTCCGCTCGCGATCTACAAGGTACGTAGATGCATCTAATCACTCGTTGCTAGATGAACTCCTAGATGGATCTTGGTGAAACGAGTAGGAAAATTTTTGTTTTCTGCAACGTTATCCAACAGCACACGCAAGATCATGGTGATGCATAGAAACGAGAGGGGAGAGTATCGTCTACGTACCCTCATAGACCGTAAACGGAAGCGTTATGACAACACGGATTGGGTCTTGTCCATCACATCATTCTCGTAATGATGTGATCCCGTTATCAATGACATCCAATGTCCATCGTCAGGAAACCATGACCATCTATTGATCAACAAGCTAGTCAACTAGAGGCTTACTAGGGACATATTACGATCTATGTATTCACACATGTATTATGGTTTCCGGTTAATACAATTATAGCATGAACAATAGACAATTATCATGAACACGGAAATATAATAATAACCACTTTATTATTGCCTCTAGGGCATATTTCCAATAGTCTCCCACTTGCACTAGAGTCAATAATCTAGTTACATTGTGATGAATCGAACACCCATAGAGTTCTGGTGTTGATCATGTTTTGCTCGCAGAAGAGGTTTAGTCAATAGATCTGCGACATTCAGATCCGTATGCACTTTACAAATATTTATGTCTCCATCCTAAATATATTCACGAATGGAGTTGAAGCGACGCTTGATATGCCTGGTCTTCTTGTGAAATCTGGGCTCCTTGGCAAGGACAATAGCTCCAGTGTTGTCATAGAAGAGAGTCATTGGGCCCGACGCATTGGGAATAACTCCTAGGTCGGTGATGAACTCCTTCATCTAGACTGCTTCCTCTGCTGCCTCTGAGGCTGCTATGTACTCCGCTTCACATGTAGATCCCGCCATGACGCTTTGTTTGCAACTGCACCAGCTGACTGCCCCACCATTCAAAATGTACACGTATCCGGTTTGTGACTTGGACTCATCCAGATCTGTGTCGAAGCTAGCATCGACGTAACCCTTTACGACGAGCTCTTCGTCACCTCCATAAATGAGAACCATATCCTTAGTCCTTTTCAGGTACTTTAGGATATTCTTGACCAATGTCCAGTGTTCCATGCCGGGATTACTTTGGTACCTCCCTACCAAACTTATGGCAAGGTTCACATCAGGTCTGGTACACCGCATGGCATACATAATAGACCCTATGGCTGAGGCATAGGGGATGACACTCATCTTTTCTCTATCTTCTGCCGAGGTCGGGCATTGAGCCATGCTCAATTTCACACCTTGCAATACAGGCAAGAACCCCTTCTTGGACTGATCCATATTGAACTTCTTCAATATCTAGTCAAGGTATGTGCTTTGTGAAAGACCAATGAGGCGCCTCGATCTATCTCTATAGATCTTGATGCCTAATATGTAAGCAACTTCTCCAAAGTCCTTCATTGAAAAACACTTATTCAAGTAGGCCTTTATGCTTTCCAAAAGTTCTATATCATTTCCCATCAATAGTATGTCATCCACATATAATATGAGAAATGCTACAGAGCTCCCACTCACTTTCTTGTAAACACAGGCTTCTCCACAAGTCTGCATAAACCCAAATGCTTTGATCATCTCATCAAAGCAAATGTTCCAACTCCGAGATGCTTGCACCAGCCCATAGATTGAGCGCTGGAGCTTGCATACGTTGTCAGCATTCTTAGGATCAACAAAACCTTCCGGTTGCATCATATACAATTCTTTCTTAAGGAAACCAGTAAGGAATGCTGTTTTGATGTCCATTTGCCATATCTCATAATCATAGAATGTGGCAATTGCTAATATGATTCGGACGGACTTCAGCTTCGCTACGGGTGAGAAGGTCTCATCGTAGTCAACCCCTTGAACTTGTCGATAACCTTTAGCGACAAGCTGAGCCTTATAGATGGTCACATTACCATCCACGTCAGTATTCTTCTTAAAGATCCATTTATTCTCTATGGCTTGCCGATCATCGGGCAAGTCTATAAAGTCCATACTTCGTTTTCATACATGGATCCTATCTCGGATTTCATGGCTTCAAGCCATTTGTTGGAGTCCGGGCCCGCCATCGCTTCTTCATAGTTCGAAGGTTCACCATCGTCTAACAACATTATTTCCAGGACTGGGTTGCCGTACCACTCTGGTGCGGAACATGTCCTCGTGGACCTACGAAGTTCAGTAGCTTGATCCAAAGTTTCATGATCAGCATCATTAACTTCCTCTCTAGTCGGTGCAGGTACCACAGAAACATCTTCCTGAGTTGCGCTACTCTCTGGTTCAAGAGGCAGTACCTCATCAAGTTCTACTTTCCTCCCACTTACTTCTTTCGAGAGAAACTCTTTCTGTAGAAAGGATCCATTCTTGGCAACAAAGATCTTGCCTTCGGATCTGAGGTAGAAGGTATACCCGATAGTTTCCTTAGGGTATCCTCTGAAGACGCATTTTTCTGACTTGGGTTCGAGCTTTTCAGGTTGAAGTTTCTTGACATAAGCATCACATCCCCAAACTTTCAGAAATGGCATCTTAGGTTTCTTTCCAAACCATAACTCATATGGTGTCGTTTCAATGGATTTCGACGGAGCCCTATTTAAAGTGAATGCGGTAGTCTCCAAAGCATAACCCCAAAATGATAGTGGTAGATCGGTAAGAGGCATCATAGATCGCACCATATCCAATAGAGTGCAATTACGACGTTCGGACACACCATTTCACTGAGGTGTTCCAAGCGGCGTGAGTTGTGAAACAATTCCACATTTCCTTAAGTGCGTGCCAAACTTGTGACTCAAGTATTCTCCTCCATGATCTGATCGTAAGAACTTTATTTTCCTGTCACCTTGATTCTCTACCTCACTCTGAAATTCCTTGAACTTTTCAAAGGTCTCAGACTTGTGTTTCATTAAGTAGACATACCCATATCTACTTAAGTCATCAGTGAGGGTGAGAACATAACGATATCCACCATGAGCCTCAACGCTCATTGGACCGCACACATCAGTATGTATGATTTCCAATAAGTTGGTTGCTCGCTCCATTGTTCCGGAGAACGGAGTCTTGGTCATTTTACCCATGAGGCATGGTTCGCACGTGTCAAATGATTCATAATCAAGAGACTCCAAAGGTCCATCTGTATGAAGTTTCTTCATGCGTTTGACACCAATGTGACCAAGGCGGCAGTGCCACAAGTATGTGGGACTATCATTATCAACCTTACATCTTTTGGCATTCACACTATGAATATGTGTAACATCACGTTCGAGATTAAACAAAAATAAACCATTGAACAGCGGGGCATGACCATAAAACATATCTCTCATATAAATGGAACAACCATTATTCTCGGATTTAAATGAGTAGCCATCTCGCATTAAACGAGATCCTGATACAATGTTCATGCTCAAAGTTGGTACTAAATAACAACTAGTCGCCAACCCGTGCATTCGCACGGGCTAGCCTATTAAGAAAGATAACTTTGTACAAATGTGAATGACAATATAATTAACTTATTATTAGTTCACAATTGATTTGTGGTTAATTAATCATTTTATTGCTGGGCAAACATAAAATTACATGTAAGGCACGATACATTTTTCCCTATACCCATTTGTGTCACCATACATACTATGGATTTAGAGCCATTCTTAAACAACGCTGTCCAATTTAGAATTGGTGTCTTAATTTATTTCACATCAGGAAAAATTGCATTAAGCAATAAGCTTGAGTGTACAATTTCAAATTTAGCGGAACTCTATGATAGAAAGAATCTAACTTTGTGCATTTGAAAAAATGTTACTCCCTCCGTCTAGGTGTGTAAGTCATCTTACAAAAACCAAATAATCCCAAAACACTTAGGCGCAGTACATTAACTCTCATCTCGTTTCTTGTTTCATGACATATCAACTAATAAGAGATGTGGGCCATGCATGCTTTAAATGACTTGAGACTACCAAACATGGCATGCAGTGGTTAGTTCATTGCATGAAATGTTATTAATTAGCAAAATAACATTAATTTCTCTCGTTTTCCCCTCCACCTTGGTCACGGTGCGCAACCTAAGATGACTTACACACCTAGACGGAGGTAGTAACCTTTCTATCTTAGAAAATTGCTACTTTTGCAAGGAGTTAAAATCAGGATCACATCTATTACCTAGTTTCCCCTTTTTATGTGAGTGTTGTATCCATTTGTCTCAAGCAACTTTTTTACTTTGACTCTTTGGGTCCACCTCTTGTCATCTCAACAGTGACCAATTCTGAACCTCTTACGATGAATGTGACAGTGGTTTCCAAATCCCATCACACCTCTCTATAGAACCTAAAATTGAATAGGCAGGCGCCATCTGCAGTATCACCCCATAACCCATTCCTTTCCGAGGTGTCTCCACTCAAGGCAAACTCCTTCTGCATCTCTATGTTAGTTATTATATTTCAAGAAATCCCATTGAAAAGAAGATAGGTAAATGGGAAATTATTAATACCTATATAACTGATTAACTTCTGCCCTCTGCAATTAACATCTTATAGGATGATATAAATAACTGGAACAAATAAGTTAATACCTTTCAGCATAGGGTATCTATAAATAGTTCTAGTCAAGCAAAGTAGTGAGTTAATCTAATAAAAGTAAGCAACAATTATTGGTTTAACAACTGAACTAAGTATTCTCTCCACTCGCTTTCTGCTTTCCGGTACAATATGACACTAATGATGCAGAAATACTTAAAACAAATTAAATGGGATCCTTAGGATTTTGGATAGGTAAACGGAATAGGAAATTAGTGAAAGAGGATAAGTGCCTTCCGATGTATTACCAATTAAGTTTAACGAACTTGGGCCAATATTAGTGGGAATAAAAGTGCTACATATGCATTTATATTCACAGTATTATTGCTTCATCGCAGCAAGATTCAAGTTTTTTAAACAAAGCATAACTCACACTTTCAGAAAAACATTGATAATACAAAAAGATAAATCAAAGTTTAGAAATACTAATATTTACTAAATAACAACAACACGACCAACAACAATTAATTGCCCCACTGTTGTACTTCATATGTTGTTAGCATCAACCACCTGTAGCATATCAAGAATCTTGATTTCCTCTCCCATCAAGCATTGTTTCAATTGAGTTCGGCTGCATTTACCAATTATTGTATGGTTGCTATATCAACCTGAACAAAAAGCAGACCAGATTGAGTTCGACTTAAAAAATTTATCAGTCCAATGTAAGTTTACCACTGGAACACCATAGATATCACATACCTATGTTTTTCCATGCAGACTTCTCTATAAATTTACTGCAGGGTCTAGCCCAACATCGACTATTGAATCATGTGCTTCATTGCAGCAGTACAAACTACATTCTATTAATCTTCTCGCGGACCAAATGACCTCATATGACCAAACATAACTTCTTAGGAAGATTAGCCTGCATGTAAATTCTTGTCTAACACAAACGCATCTGGTGTACGCGGGTGTGTGCAAGTGTTTTAAAATTCTAGTGGAAGCATATGGCATCATTGTTCTGGCAGACTGAAAAGGTAAGAGCACATCTTAAACAGTAAATGGCTACTGCTCGACTCAACGCTCAGTGCTATATATAAATTTAGTGATATCATGTCGCTCCAAGTAGATATTACAGTAGATATTAAATTTAGTGATATATTGCAGTAGTACATATTAAATTCCAGTGGAAGCATATCGCATCATTGTTCCAAGTAGATATTGCAGCAGTAGATATTAAAGTAGATATTAAATTTAGTGATATATGTAAACGGCAGACTCAATTGGTACTGATTTACTAAAGGAAAAGTAGATATTAAAGCAAGGATTGGACTGTTATACATGTCCTGTTGACATGCCGACACCATATCGACATGCCAAAGCAAGCCTCAGGAGCACATTGTGGATGGCGTCTTCAAGCACGAGCGCGCTGGTGATCAGAATCCCATCAAGAATGACATCGAACACGCGCCGACCAACATGACTTAACACGGAGTATCACCGCCTCACCCCGATCTGAATACTGTTGAGAGCGGCAGTTGGTTGAAGAGAGCATAACAACAAATCTAATGTGGTGTCGAGGAAAGATACATATTTGTTTCAGGTTTTCGTCTATACAAAGGATCGATGCAGGACACATACCTATTAGATATGAGGAAGAACGAAATAACCAAAAGGAGAGAAGCTGTTGAAGATTTTATAGAACCAACATAGCGAACAGTCACTTGGCTTCCCTACGCATTCACTGCGGATGCTCCTTCTTTACAACGTAATTAATCCACCTGCCTGATTTCACAGCCGGCTTGTATACATGTACATCCTCCTTATTATTTACAACAAATTTAATTCTTGGATCCAGCCTTGCATGTACCTGTACATGTTGTCCAGCTGGCAAGCAATGGTAGGCCTAGCTTGATCCTCATTGGGGAGTAATCACCAAGGGAAACAATATATGCTTAAGTCAGCTGACTGCACCAAATTTTCTTTATCTGCCCTTAGACATATATAATTGGGCGCAGTAATTTTGAATCCATGGCATGGAGGAGGAGGCTAAAGTAAATCTTACTGCCTTGATGGATGGATGGATTCCAATGTGCGATGTGTACGGCAACACATGGCTGTAGGGTAAACACTTTAAGGAAGACCCTGATGGCGCTGCCGAGCTGCCGAGGAAAGAGAAGAACAGTGGTAACTTGATGCACATCATGAATAGGAGAAGATTTTGATGAAAACCCTGATAGCACCGCCGACCTACTGAAGAAAGAGAAGAACGTCGGCGGCTGGATGCACATCAAGAAGAGTAGGAGAAGAAGGAAATCTAGGGCTGGGTTGGACTTCATGGGATCGTACAGGGCTCTTTTTTAGAGATCTATGTAATCCTTCGGTGGAACCCAATCAGACCCAAAAAAAACTCTGAAAGGGGAAGCTAAGGGCTTCACGAAGGAAAGATGTTGGGCTGGGTTTGACTTGATGGATCGTACGGGACTCTTTTTTAGACATATATATAATACTTCGGTGGAACCAAAAAAAACTCTGAAAAGGGAAGATCTCCACCGTAATCTCCTAAATTCTAATTAACGTGGTAATTAGTTGGGAGTCTGTAATTAGTATAGGTATAGATAGATTATTGAGGTTTAAAACTAATCCCGTAGGTAGATGTAGAGGGAGTGTGCCGACGGCAATCACATCGACCTTGGAACCATTCCCGATGAGTGGTACATTTCCAACATATCTATAATTTTTGATTGTTCCATGCTATTATATTTTCTGTTTTGGATATTAATGAGCTTTATTTTACATTTTTATATTATTTTTGGTACTAACCTATTAACCGGAGGCCCAGCCTAAATTTCTGTTTTTTTTGCCTATTTCAAAATTTCACAGAAAAGGAATATCAAACGGTGTCGGTGTACAAAAGTAGTGGCTCTTCTTTTGACCCCTTTACTTGTGCGCGGGCGGTCAGAGCCACGTGCCGTGACCACACTTAACAGGGCAGAGTAGGGAAGCCGAGAGAAGCTGAAGCACCAAAGCAAACAAGACAACGCCAAGGCCGAGAGCACAAAGAGCAGAGGGACGAAGTAGGTTCCCCGGCAAGACTCTTGCCGGGGCAGCCTCAGCGGCCCCGACAAGACCCTTGCCGGGGCAGCTCGCCCAATGCCAGCGGAGTGCACCACCCTTGAGCCCATGGTTTCCAACACCATCAACCACGTTAGGCCAGGGCTCGGGAGGCACCTCCATGGTGGCATGCAGATCTTTGTGAAGACAGAGAAACACTCAAGATCAGATGAGGACCAGAAGATGGCGACCCTCGGTGGGATCCTAGCCGAGGAAGTCCATAAGGCCCCTGGCAAGACCCTTGCCGGGGATGATGGCAACGCCACGGCAAGACCCTTGCCGGGCCCCCGGCAAGGCCTTTGTCGAGGGCATCAGCAGGGCCACTGCCGGACCCGTACCAGTCAAGACTACCACCGCCGTTCGCATGCAGCTGCCAGCCTAACTAGCTGGGCAGGCACCTGCGTGGCAACATACAACTTCGAGGGCAAATCAGCAGGCACCTGCGTGGCGGCATGCGAACCTTCATGAAGACCCTACCACCGCACCACCTCAGCTGTCTGCCTGTCTACATGGCACTGCATGCATCGCTAGCCTGGGCGCGTGTTGAAGCGAGGAAGAGCGGCGATGGACGGGACGGGCCTCGTTCCCATCCCCGATAAAGCTAAGGAACACCTAAGCGATGCATTAAATGCGTCTTGTCCTGTAATACTGGCGATAAGCTCGCAGTACTGTAGGCATTTCCACCTCCTGTGTGCCACTGTGGCAGCCCCTTTCAACTATAAAAGGAGGCCCAGGCATGCTGGAGGGGGATTCGGCTCTTTTGAAATACACAGCCACCGTAGCTAGTTTGAAACCCCAAGAACACTGAATACATCCACCAAAGCAGGACTAGGGTTTTACGCATCCTCGCGACCCGAACCTAGGTAAACGATCCTTGTGCTGACTGCTAATCTTGCTCTTCTCACGACCCCACGCCCCGGCAACCGTAGTAGGGATTCTTGTGATCCCATAGGTGTCGTTTCCCACCGACAAGTTTGGCGTGCCAGGTAGGGGGCGCAGTTGTGAGAATCTGGTCTAGCGGCCGGCTTAGCAGTTCCTGATGGCCATGGCTTCCGGAGAAGAAGACAGCTGAGGGAACGACGCCGCCTGCAAGCGTGAAGGACGCCGGTGCGGCGACAGGAAAGCTAAGTTATACGAAACCTTACGCAATTTCCTTTTTATATATGAGGTTATTGTCCTCGGAGGTCATACCCTATGTATGAAAGTGTAACACCCTCAATGCGACTATAGCTCCCACGTGTCGAGGCACGACTTAGAGGCATAATCGCATTGAAGGCATATGTCGCAAGTTAGGCAATCTTCACAACATCCCATGTAATATAAATAATAAAGGGGAGATAACATAGTTGGCTTACACTCGCCACGTCAATCAAGTACATAAATAAAAGAGAACCCAACATGCGACACGGTGCCAATCACCCCCAACTAGGCACCACTACTGATCATCGGGAAAGGAAACATAGTATCGTTGAGAGTCTTCGTCGAACTCCCACTTGAGCTCATACGCGTCTCCTGGAGCGGAATCATCAGGCCCTGCATCTGGTGTAATAGTAATCTGTGAGCCATAGGGACTCAGCAATCTCGCACCCTCGCGATCAAGACTATTTAAGCTTATAGGTAAGGCAAGGTAATTATAAGTGGAGCTGCGGCAAGCGACTAGCAAGTATGGTGGCTAACTTATTCGCAAAAGAGAGCGAGAAGAGGAGGCAAAGCACGAGCGAGAAACTAGAGAGCAACCTGCGCAAACATTACTCCAACACCGTGTCCACTTCCCGGACTCCGCCGAGAAGAGGCCATCACGGTAACACACTCAGTTGATTGATTTTAATTAATTAAGGTTCAAGTTATCTACAACCGAATATTAACAAATTTCCATCTGCCCATAACCGCGGGCACGGCTTTCGAAAGTTCAATCCCTGCAGGGGAGTCCCAACTTAGCCCATGACAAGCTCTCACGGTCAACAAAGGAATAGACCTCCTCCCAAGACGTTCCGATCAGACTCGGTATCTCGGTAACTCAAGACACTTCGACAGGTTAAAACAAGACCAGCAACATGATGAAATGATGATATGCTATGCGGGTATGATCATCTTGCCTGCACAGTTGTTAGAGTTGACTGGATCCTCGAAAGCAAACTCAACGGGCTCCTCGTTAGCGAACTCGTCTCCCGACTCTACCCAAACAAGACAAACAAGCAACAAGGATACAATCAACCACGTGCAAGACCAAGCAATATGATGAAATGATGATATGCTATGCGGGATGCGATGCGGGATGCAAAATGCAAGATATGACAGGAAATGCATGAACCTGGCCTCAACTTGGAATTCCAAGTGTGCCACTGGAAACATGAGATTAAATCACTTGAAAACGATATAAAGAACGCCGGAATCGGAGTTACGGTTTGGAAATGGCAAGCGATTCAAATATGACACCGGTCTGCGATTTACAGCAAGTAGGCATCTAAATGCAATGAAATGAACATGCTACATCACCCAAACATGACAACAAAATACATGGCAGGGACGCACACAAGATGCTTAACAAAAGTCTAGCACTGAGCTACGGCCAATCATCCATTAACAGGTTCAAACAAGCATGGCAAAAACGCAAACGGAAAACAGATTTCAGACTTGGTGAAATTAACACTTGTCTGGAATTTCAGATCATATAGCCCTCTTCGGAGCAACAAAACTACATGCTACAGGACCTGAACATGACAAAGCAAAGCATGGGATGGAGCTACTCAAAGAGCTTAACAAAAGTCCCTTAGTGACCTTGAGCCAAAAGGGATCACAAAATATACTAACAAGCACACGAACATAGCAAAAACATAATCAGTTTTCAGAGTTAGTGAAAACTGGGACATGCTGAAACATAACTCACAAAGGCATGTTTACGAGCTCGATGCACTCACTACGTTGCAAGTCATGGCAAAACAAGCATACACCCATAAATAAGGCACAAAATACAAGCTAGACATTTCAAGAACAATGGCATAGCATGCACGGATCAACTACAATAACATCGGCAAAATCGCAAACAAGTTGACGATCTGCCCAGATTCACAAAGTAGCAAAAGTAGAGCTCGATTGACTCAAGCTAGGGTGCTCCATAATTGCAAACAAAGACATGGATGGATAGATCACTACAATATTAACAAAACTCTCTTACTGATCATCCTCAAAAGAGGCACGGATCACTAGGAAACAACATGAACATATGGCATCGTGAGATAAACAATCCCAGGACTTAGTGAAATCACTAAGTCCCTGAAAACAGAATTAGCAAGTGCACCACTTCGCAAGCTTGCACAAGTCACCAAACACATCCTAAAAATACATGGGTTGCACCTCTGGAGAGATTACAAAACCCTTAACAAAACATATGTAGAACTCACGGGCATATCATGCACACATTAATCATGGCAAAAATGACAAAAGTGCTAAGCGGAGTAGCAGATCTGACAATTAACTCAAGTAGCCCTCTTCTAACAGAATTTTGGGCATCAAGATGAGCTCAAATGAAAATGATGCAATGGAATGAAATGATGTACTCTCTCAGATGAACATTTTGATATGCTAAATGCCCAAATCGGAGCTACGGATGCAAAGTTACGGAGCCGCGAACATGGGCATATGAGCTAAAAAATATCCGGGACTTGGTGAAAAAAAAACTACCCCAGATCTGGATCTAGAGTTTACTGTTCACGGCACGGAACCCGAGGACGGCGGCGTGGCTCGCCGGGGAAGTCGAGGACGGCGGCGGCCGGGGTTGGGGACGCCGGATCCGGCGAGGTCGCCGGTGGCCGGGCCGGAGCTGGGGCCGGCCGGGGCGAGGGGCGGCGCGACGCGGCTTCCCGGCCGCGGCGGAGCGGGCGGCGGCGGCCGGCAGCTGCGGGCGGAGGCGGCGGCGACTGCGGGCGGCGGCGGCGGCAGCGAGGCGGCAGCGGCGCGTGGAGGAGGGCGGCGGCTCGGGGCGCGGCCCAGGAGGCGGCGCGGGTGGGCCGCCCTCGGGCCTCTGCGGGCCGCGGCGGCGCCGGGCGCCGGGCGCCACGTGGCGCGCCCTGGGTGGGCGGCGGCGGCGGCGGACGTTGTCCGGCTCCGCCCGGACACGTCCGGAACGGCGGACCTGGGAGTTTTAGGGTTAGGGGGGAGAGGATCCGCGAATTGGAATGGGGGGTGTATATATAGGCATAGGGGGAGCTAGGAGAGTCCAAATGAGGTGCGGTTTTCGGCCACGCGATCGTGATCGAACGCTCTAGGACATGAAGCCGAGTTTGGTGGGTTTTGGGCCAAATTGGAGGGGTGTTGGCTGCAACACACACGAGGCCTTTTCGGTCCCTCGGTTAACCGTTGGAGTATCAAACGAAGTCCAAATGACACGAAACTTGACAGGCGGTCTACCGGTAGTAAACCAAGGCCGCTTGGCAAGTCTCGGTCCAATCTGGAAATGTTTAATCCCCACACACGAAAGAAAGCTAGAAATGACCACCGGAGGAGAACGAAGCGCCGGAATGCAAAACGGACAACGAGGAAAATGCTCGAATGCATGAGACGAACACGTATGCAAATGCAATGCACATGATGACATGATATGAGATGCATGACAACGACAACAACACATGGGGACAAAAACCCGAACCCGAGGAAATAAATTAACTTAACATCGAAAACGGCAAGAGTTGGAGTACAAATAGGGAAAGTTACATCCGGGGTGTTACAGAAAGCCTACACGCAAAGGGGCCCTTCCGCAATTGGCAACGCCTTTGTTCTATTTCGATTCTGCTCAATAGCTCAAGCGGCCGCGTTGAGAGTGGCAGGGTAGCCTTCCGCAATTGGCAACGCTCTCAGTTCTGACTCGAGTCAAGCTCAACAGTTCGAGCAGCCGCGTTGAGAATGGTAAGGTGGTTCGCTCGGCAGCAAGCACACCCGGCAGGCCATTGAGGATCCGTCCTCAAGGTGCCGCCCTAGGTTTACGCACCGGCAAGCCTGCCCGTTTAACGTAGGGTAAACATACAAAGGGGAAGACCGGACAGGAAGATACCACGCATTGTACCAAATGTGCTGCAGAGTTATATTATATCAATTATTGCTACGGTTCTAACTAAAGATAAAAACTGTCTTGGTCATGAACCTACAGCAACAGTGGGAGACGGGGTGCCTAATCTCGGCGCTGGCCCTCCACCCTCTCGATTTCATCGATGCGGCTGATGATGGGCTTGATACGCTCCTTGAGCGCCGTGAGCTCCACACCCGCCGGCAAGCTGTCCAGCGTGGCGTCGAAGTCGAGGTTGGGGTCCCAGTACACCATCTTGGTGAGAACCTTGGTCATGGCACCCTAGCAAAGCCTCCGGGCCTCATTGGCTAGCGAGGCCGCCCGGTTGGCATGAAGCAACTCCAAGGCACCGACAACCCTCTCAAAAAATAGGGTCAGGCTGCAGTTGGCGCTCAAGTTCGGCTCCGGGGTGTACCTCACATCCGGTATCCCCTTGGTAGCCAGCTGCGTGGTGGCCTTGTCAGCAATGGCGGCGAGGCGATTGAGCCAGCGGTTCTCGCCCTCCACGTGCTCCTTGTGGGCGAGGGTGTCGTCCTTCCGCAGCTGCTTCTCAGTCTCCAGGTTCTTGGTCAGGGTCTCCTCCCGAGCCTTGCTCTCCGACAACATCCCCTCGAGACCCTCCAACTTCAGCCTCAGGTCTCTGATGGAGTTGTTGGCCTCGGAGAGCTCCCCGGCCCTGCTGAGGACCACGCCCTGCGCCTCCATCAGGGCACTGTTGAGCGTGTCCTTCTCCTTGGATAGCGCCAGGACCTGGTTTTTCAGCCCGTCCCGCTCCACCTCCACCTCCTTCGTCTTGTCGGCGTGAACCTGGGCCTCGGCATTGAGTGCCTCCCGTGCCTCTGCTCCAGCCTCTAGGTCCATTCCGCGACTAGCTTCTCCACCTACTCATCCTTGCCGCGGAGCATTGCGGCAAGCTTCTCCTCACGCGTGGTGAGGTCCTCCTCTTGGGAGTTCAGCGCGGCCTGGTGCTGGGCTCGAGCGGCCTCGGCTGCGGTGGCCAAGCTCTCCGCCGTCTCCTGGGCCTCCTCAATATCGGCCTGCTTCATGGTGAGCTCCACTTCCCGCTTGGCCAGCTCGCCCTGGGCGACCTTCAGCTCCTCACAAGCTTCGAGGAACCAATTCTACGTCTCGGCGACGCGCACCTTGAGGTCCGCCTCCGCCTTGTCCACCGTTGCCGCCCTGGACTTGGCCTTGTCCAAGCGGGCGCGATGGAGCGCTTGGAGCTTTCGGAAGTTGGCACCCATGTCCTGGAGAAGCCGCTCCTCCTGAGAACCATCGCCACCGGCACTCGGCTCGTCAACAACCTCGAGCCCGACGGCGGCAAGCACCTCTTCATCGAAAACCTCTCCCTCGATGGGCGCCCTAGAGCTCGACGACCTTGGAAGGTGGACAAAGAGGTCGTCGCTCACCCTCAGGTATGTGCCGGAGCCAGAGGCAGTAGAGGAGGAAGGCTGGTCATCAGCCCCCTCCTCCTCGGCAACGGGCTCGCCGGCCTCCCAGGCAGGTCCCTTACCGGCCTCCTCGGCAATAGCCTTGTCGGGCTCCCCGGCAGGCCCCTTGGCGGCGTCCTTGGCAGCACCCTTGGCGGCCTCTTCAGCAGCAGTCTTCTCGGCCTCCGCCGCGGCGTTCTTGGCAACATCCTCGATAACGGTGTCCAGGTCCTCCGGGTCCGCCGGGAGAGGATCTGGGTATCGGAAGGGGGGTGAAGCCAAGACCAGGATTCAAGAAGAACAGAATAGAAGGGATGGAAGGCGAGTGGCTTACCCGTGCTGGGCTGGGAAGAAGAGGCCCCCTCTCCGCCAGCATCAGGCACCGAGGTGCGGCCGCCGGTGCCCAAGTCGGCCTCCTCCTCCTCCGTGTGCATGGGCTCGGAGCTTGGCGCCCTTGCCGGGGACGCCCCTCGGGGTGGTGTGGTTGACGGAGGCGGCGTGTTGGGGGTAGCCCTCAGGGGCTCCTCCTGCTGCTGTCCTCCCCCTATGATCGCGGCAAGGTCAGCGCCAAGGATCATGCCCTTGGTACACGTCGACGGGAAGTGAGTGGCAAACTTACGCTGGGGGCTGTTGTCCGGACTGCTCACCACCACCAGTGGCGCCTTAGAGGTGCCCGTCGGGGGCTGGCCGCCCGCCGAAGACCTGGCCCTCTTCACCCTCTGGGGCCAGTGTCTCCATATCCCTGCCAATACGAAAACAAGTCAAGATGAGAAGTACGATTAGTGGAGTTGAAGATGACGAAAGGATATGACGCTTACTCATCCTCCTCCTCCTCTTCTGCTGCCTTCCTCTTCCTCCTCGGGCTGAGAGACCCGAGGTCAAAGAAGACCTCCGTGTCGTCGTATTTGAGACGAGGGGAAGCGGGCGGAGGGGGGGAGCAGGCAGAGTTGGGGGACGCTTGGACGAAGAAGAAGAACATGCTTTCTTCTTCACCACCGCGGCCTTCACCAACTTCTTCGCCGATGCGGCCCTTGCTTGGCGCGCGGATGTCTCCTGGGTTTGCCGGGGTGGCATGGCCCTGCCGGGCCGGACCGGCTCGCCGGAGGTGGCCCGTCGCAGGACTCGCCTTTTCCCCGCGGCTGGGGGCTCGGCAGCCTTAGCCTCCTCCTCGGACGGCTCATCATCGCCGTCTTCAATAAGAGGAGCCCCGGTGCCGGCGCTGCTGGCCTCCCCAGCAGACTCCGCCCACTGGGCGAGTTCCTTCTCCTCTGCGGCTGCCGCGGCCTTGTCCTCCATGCCGCCGGCGCTGCCGGCCTCCTTGGCGAGCTCCGCCTCCGCCGCCCTGGCGGCGATGTAGTCCAGCTTTGCCCGGGTGGTGTCCTAGATGGGTCGCAGCTCGTCGCGGATGTACTGTAGGGGATCGTAGCAGAAATTTAAAATTTTCTATGGATCACCAAGTTCAATCTATGGAGTCATCTAGCAACGAGAGAGAGAGAGAGGAGTGCATCTACATACCCTTGTAGATCGCGAGCAGAAGCGTTCAATAGAACGGGGTTGATGGAGTCGTACTCGTCGTGATCCAAATCACCGATGATCCTAGCGCTGAACGGACGGTACCTCCGCGTTCAACACACGTACGGAGCGGAGATGTCTCCTCCTTCTTGATCCAGCAAGGGGAAGGAGAAGTTGATGGAGATCCAGCAGCACGATGGCGTGGTGGTGGAAGCAGCGGGATTCCAGCAGGGCTTCGCCAAGCGCTACTGGAGGAGGAAGAGGTGTCACGGGAGGGAGAGGGAGGCGCCAGGGCTTAGGGTGCGGCTGCCCTCCCTTCCCTCCACTATATATAGGGGCTAGGGGGGCGCATGCCCCTTGGAGATCCCATCTAGAGGGGGGCGGCGGCCCCTCGGGGGGCAACGGCCCCCTTAGGGTTTCCAACTAGGGGGCGCATGTCCCCTCGGGGGGCAACGGCCCCCTAGGGTTTCCTACCAGGGGGTAACGGCCCCCTAGGTTTCCAACCCTAGGCGCCTTGGGCCCTTGGGTGGGGCGCACCAGCCCACCAGGGGCTGGTTCCCATGCCACTTCAGCCCATGGGGCCCTCCGGGATATGTGGACCCACCCGGTGGACCCCCGGGACCCTTCCGGTGGTCCCGGTACAATACTGGTGACCCCCAAAACTCTCCCGGTGGCCGAAACTGGACTTCCTATATATAAATCTTTACCTCCGGACCATTCTGGAACTCCTCATGACGTCCGGGATCTCATCCGGGACTCCGAACAACTTTTGGTTAACCGCATACTAATATCTCTACAACTCTAGCGTCACCGAACCTTAAGTGTGTAGACCCTACGGGTTCGGGAGACACGTAGACATGACCGAGACAACTCTCCGGTCAATAACCAATAGCGGGATCTGGATACCCATGTTGGCTCCCACATGCTCCACGATAAGCTCATCAGATGAACCACCATGTCGAGGATTCAATCAATCCCGTATGCAATTCCCTTTGTCAATCAGTATGTTACTTGCCCGAGATTCGATCGTTGGTATCCCAATACCTCGTTCAATCTCGTTACCGGCAAGTCACTTTACTCGTTCCGTAACACATCATCCCGTGACCAACCCTTAGTCACATTGAGCTCATTACGATGATGTCTTACCGAGTGGGCCCATAGATACCTCTCCGTCATACGGAGTGACAAATCCCAGTCTTGATTCGTGCCAACCCAACAGACACTTTCGGAGATACCCGTAGTGCACCTTTATAGCCACCCAATTACGTTGTGACATTTGGCACACCCAAAGTATTTCTACAATATCCGGGAGTTGCATAATCTCATGGTCTAAGGAAAAGATACTTGACATTAGAAAAGCTTTAGCAAACGAACTACACGATCTTGTGCTACGCTTAGGATTGGGTCTTGTCCATCACATCATTCTCCTAATGATGTGATCCCGTTATCAATGACATCCAATGTCCATGGTCAGGAAACCATGACCATCTATTGATCAACAAGCTAGTCAACTAGAGGCTTACTAGGGACATGTTGTGGTCTATGTATTCACACATGTATTATGGTTTCCAGTTAATACAATTATAGCATGAACAATAGACAATTATCATGAACAAGGAAATACAATAATAACCATTTTATTATTGTCTCTAGGGCATATTTCCAACACGTACTTCTCCTCTAGATTGTCGAAGAACTCCTGCACCCGCTCCTCTGACGGCACGACCTAGTTGGGGACGGGGCCATGCGCGTTACAGTCCGGCATCATGGCGATGATGTCGTTCCGGCGCGAGTTATTGCTCAGCGGGACCACCCCCGCCGGCAACCTAAACAAGGGCCCCTTGGTGACCTTGCCGGCCCTTGCGGCCTTGCCGGACCTCTCAGCCCGACCATCGTAGCCCACGTCGAGCTGGATGAGCCGATGGCAGAAGTGGGCGTGTGGCAGCACCGTGAAGTTGTGGTCGAGGCCGGGGCGAAGCCTCATGATATCGGCCGCATTCGTGAAGAGCCAGGCCGGCCTTCCCTTGTTATGCAATGGAGCGATCCGACGGCAGATGAAATCCGCCCCGATCATCTCAAGGGTGAGCCCGACCTCGGTGAGACAGAGAATCTGGGTGATGGCGACCTTGGGCTTGTCGTCCTGGGCATCGACATCGCCGCAGTCAGGCCTGCGAACCGGCGGTGCCTGGCAAACCCGGTAGAACTCCTGTGGGTCGTCCTCCTCGATCCAGCACCACCGGCTCCGCCATTCTTCCCACCTCTCCTTCTGGGCGCCATCTGGGTACGCGACCCCTTTGGACCTCAGGATCCAGGTGACGCAACCAGAGATGGCGCCTCCCCTCTGGATACGAGGGTGAAAGTAGTGGCGGAAGAGCGCCGTGTTGGGGACGACTCCGGCGAAGCCCTCACAGAGGTGGGCAAAAAGATCCATGCATGCCACGACATTTGGGGTAAAATCCAAAAGGTGGAAGCCAAATGTGTGCATGACATCATTGAAGAAATCGGAGAAAGGAGGGCAGAGGCCACAAGAGAAGTAGTCGACGAAAAACGGGTACCGATTCGGGGCGGCCTTGGCGCAGTTGGCGGGGACGACGCGGGTGGCTGGATGCTCCGTCTCCTCCCCCCCGTCTTGCACCCCCACAGGGGCTTGAAGCTATCCCAGAGCTCGAACACATCGACCGTCAAGGGGAAGTAGGAGAGCTGCGTCCGCTGCGCCGCCAATGCACTCTCCGGTGCCTCCATCGCTCTGGCATCCTTGGCCACTCCCTTGCCCTTGGTGGATTTGGGCACCATGGTGGCTGGGGGGAGTAAGAGACAGAAGACGGCGGAGACGCAGCAGCGGCAAGCGAAGGCGAGAGCTCGAGAAGGAGGAAGGAAGGGGGCGGCGGCTCTGAGATTGGAGAAGACGCAAGGAAGGGGGCAAAGTGAGGAGCGCGCCCTTGGTTATTCCTTTTTTATGGGGAAGGCGCGGGCTGCTTCCTTTCCCATTAACCACGATGTGACGCATGCGTGCAGAAATCGTCCCACGCATGACCCCACATCATGCACGACCCTCCACGTCGCTTGTTCAACGCGGGTCGTGGGGAAGCGCAGTGGACGAGAAGCTACTGCGGTAGAATCCGCCCACCTGCCCGTGCACCGTTCTGGGCCTAGCCCAACAACGCATCGCGCTTATATATGTATGGCCCAGGACCGGGAGCTCCTGTCGGTGTACAAAAGTAGGGGCTCTCCATTTGACCCCTTTACTTGTGCGCGAGCGGTCAGAGCCACGCGCCGCGGCCACACTTAAAAGGGCAGAGGAGGGAAGCCGGAGAGAAGCCGAATCACCAAAGCAAACAAGACAACGCCAAGGCTGAGAGCACAAAGAGCAGAGGGACGAAGCAGGTTCCCCCGGCAAGACCCTTGACGGGGCAGCTCGCCCAACGCCAGTGGAGCGCACCACCCTTGAGCCCACGGTTTCCAACACCATCAACCACGTTGGGCTAGGGCTCGGGAGGCACCTCCATGGTGGCATGCAGATCTTTGTGAAGACAGAGAAACACTCAGGATCAGATGAGGACTAGAAGATGGTGACCCTCGGCAGGATCCTAGCCGAGGAAGTCCACAAGGCCCCCGGCAAGACCCTTGCCGGGGATGATAGCAAGGCCCCCGACAAGACCCTTGCCGGGGATGACGGCAACGCCACGGCAAGACCCTTGCCGGGCCCCCGACAAGGCCTTTGCCGAGGGCATCAGCAGGGCCACTGTCGGACCCGTACCAGCCAAGACTACCACCGTCGTCCGCATGCAGCTGCCAGCCCAACGAGTTGGACAGGCACCTGCGTGGCAACATACAACTTCCAGGCCAAATCAGCAGGAACCTGCGTGGTGGCGTGCGGACCTTCATGAAGGCCCTACCACCGCACCACCTCAGTTGCCTGCCTGCCTACATTGCACTGCATGCATAGCTAGCCTAGGCGCGTGTCGAAGCAAGGGGGAGCGGCGACGGACGGTATGGGCCTCGTTCCCGTCCCCGATAAAGCTAAGGGACACCTAAGCAATGCATTAAATGCGTCTTGTCCTGTAATATTGGCGATAAGCTCGCAGTACTGTAGGCCTTTCCACCTCCTGTGTGCCACTATGGCAGCCCCTTTCGACTATAAAAGGAGGCCCATGTCATGCTGGAGGGGGATTCGGCTCTTTTGAACTACACAGCCACCGTAGCTAGTTCGAAAGCCCAAGAACACTGAATACATCCACCAAAGCAGGACTAGGGTTTTACGCATCCTCATGGCCCGAACCTGGGTAAACGATCCTCATGCTGACTGCTAATCCTGCTCTTCTCACGACCCCGTGCCTTGGCAACCATAGTAGGGATTCTTGTGATCCCATAGGTGTCGTTTCCCACCGACAAACGGAGTCCAAACGGAATGAAACCTTCGGGAGCATGATTTTTGGAACAAACGTGATCCAGAGGACTTGGAGTGGATGTCAAGCAATCAACAAGGCGGCCACGAGGCAGGGGGTGCGCCAACCCCCCTGGGCGAGCCCTCCCCCCTCGTGGGCCCCTCGTGGCTCAACCGACCTACTTCTTCCTCCTATATATGTTCACATACCCCGAAAACATCCAGGAGCACCACAAAACCCTATTTCCACCGCCACAACCTTCTGTACCCAAGAGATCCCATCTTGGGGCCTTTTTCGGAGCTCTGCAGGAGGGGGCATTGATTATGGAGGGTCTCTACATCAACTCCATGGCCCCTCCGATGATGTGTGAGTAGTTTACCTTAGACCTTCGGGTCCATAGCTACTAGTTAGATGGCTTCTTCTCTCTCTTTGGATCTCAATACAAAGTTCTCCTCGATATTCTTGGAGATCTATTTGATGTAACTCTTTTTGCGGTGTGTTTGTCGAGATCCGATGAATTGTGGGTTTATGATCAAGATTATCTATGAACAATATTTGAATCTTCTCTGAATTATTTTATGTATGATTGGTTATCTTTGCAAGTCTCTTCAAATTATCAGTTTGGTTTGGCCTACTAAATTGATGTTTCTTGCAATGGGAGAAGTGCTTAGCTTTGGGTTCAATCTTGCGGTGCTCGATCCTAGTGACAGAAAGGGACACGACACGTATTGTACTGTTGCCATCGAGGATAAAAAGATGGGGTTTATATCATATTGCATGAGTTTATCCCTCTACATCATGTCATCTTGCTTAAGGCGTTACTCTGTTCTTATGAACTTAATACTCTAGATGCATGTTGGATAGTGGTCGATGTGTGTAGTAATAGTAGTAGATGCAGGCAGGAGTCGGTCTACTTGTCATGGACGTGATGCCTATATACATGATCATGCCTAGATATTCTCATAATTATTCGCTTTTCTATCAATTGCTCGACAGTAATTTGTTCACCCACCGTAATACTTATGCTATCTTGAGAGAAGCCACTAGTGAAACCCATGGCCCCCGGGTCTATTTTCCATCATACAAGTTTCCAATATATTATATTTTACAATCTTTACTTTCAATCTATATCATAAAAATACCGAAAAAAAATTATCTTATTATTATTATCTCTATCAGATCTCACTCTTGCAAGTGGCCGTGAAGTGATTGACAACCCCTTTATCGCGTTGGTTGCGAGGTTCTTATTTGTTTGTGTAGGTACGAGGTGACTCGCGCGTGGTCTCCTACTGGATTGATACCTTGGTTCTCAAAAACTGAGGGAAATACTTATGCTGCTTTGCTGGATCACCCTTTGCTGCATCACCCTTTTATGGAAATCACTTTAGGAGAAGCTACTAAACTCCTAGATAATATTATGTTTAATTATTCTCAATGGCATACTGAAAGATCTACTAATAAAAAGGTGCATGCCATAGAAGAAATCAATGTTTTGAGTGGAAAGATGGATGACTTATGAAATTGTTTGCTAATAGAAGTGTTTCTTCTGATCCTAATGATATGTCTTTGTCTACTTTGATTGAGACTAATAATGAATCTATGGATGTGAATTTTGTTGGTAGGAACAATTTTGGGAATAACGCGTATAGAGGTAATTTTAATCCTAGGCCGTTTCCTAGTAATTCCTATAATTTTGAATCTAATATTAAAGAATTTATTACTTCGCAAAAGAATTTCAATGGATTGATTGAAGAAAAAATGCTTAAGATTGATGAGTTGGCTAGGAACGTGGATAGAATTTATCTTGATGTTGATTCTTTGAAACTTAGATCTATTCCACCTAAGCATGATATCAATGAGTCTCTCAAAGCCATGATAATTTACATTGATGAGTGCAAAGGAAGAACCGCTAGGATGCGTGCAAAAAAGGCTTGCTTTGTCGTGTTCTTCTAGTTTTCATGATAATAAGGATGAAGATCTAAAAGTGATTGATGTGTCCCCTATTAAATCATTGTTTTGCAATATGAATATCGATAATGATGGGACTGGAGATGAGTCAACTTTAGTTAGAAGGCGTCCCAAAAATTCAGAGTTTTTAGATCTTGATGCAAAAATTGGTAAAAGTGGGATTGAAGAGGTTAAAACTTTAGATAGTAACGAACCCACTATCTTGGATTTCAAGGAGTTTAATTATGATAATTTATCTTTGATAGATTGTATCTCCTTGTTGCAATCCGTGCTAAATTCTCCTCATGCTTATAGTCAAAATAAAGCTTTTACTAAACATATTGTTGATGCTTTGATGCAATCTTATGAAGAAAAACTTCAGTTGGAAGTTTCTATCCCTAGAAAAATTTATGATGAGTGGAAACCTACAATTAAAATTAAAATTAAATACCATGAATGCTATGCTTTGTGTGATTTGGGTGCTAGTGTTTCCACAATCCCAAAAACTTTGTGTGATTTGCTAGGTTTCCGTGAATTTGATGATTGTTCTTTAAACTTGCACGTTGCGGATTCCACTATTAAGAAACCTATGGGAAATATTAATGATGTTCTTATTGTTGCAAATAGGAATTATGTGCCCATAGATTTCATTGTTCTTGATATAGATTGCAATCCTTCATGTCCTATTATTCTTGGTAGACCTTTCCTTAGAACGATTGGTGCAATTATTGATATGAAAGAAGTGAATATTAGATTACAATTTCTGTTAAGGAAATGCATGGAACACTTACCAAGAAAGAAAATTAAATTACCATATGAATCTATCATGAGAGCCACTTATGGATTGCCTACCAAAGATGGCAATACCTAGATCTATCCTCGCTTTTATGCCTAGCTAGGGGCGTTAAACGATAGCGCTTGTTGGGAGGCAACCCAATTTTATTTTTGTTCCTTGATTTTTGTTCCTATTTAGTAATAAATAATTTATTTAGCCTCTGTTTTGGTTGTGTTTTTTGTGTTTAATTAGTGTTTTTCCAAGTAGAACCGTTGGGAAGACTTGGGAAAAGTCTTTTTGATCTTTCTGTAAAAAACAGAAACTTTATGCTCACGAGAATTGCTTCCATTTTTTACTGGAGAGTGATATTTAGTTAATTACTTTTGCAGATGATTAATAGATTAATTCCTCACGTCCAGAAATTTAGTTTAGAATCTTTGGGGTTTCATAAGTTTTCGAAACCTACAGATTACTATAGACTGTTCTGTTTTTGACAGATTCTGTTTTTCGTGTGTTGTTTGCTTATTTTGATGAATCTATGGCTAGTAATAGAGTTTATGAACCATAGAAAAGTTGGAATACAGTAGTTTTAACACCAATATAAATAAATAATGAGTTCATTACAGTACCTTGAAGTGGTGGTTTGTTTTCTTTTACTAACGGAGCTCACGGAGCTTTTCTTTTAAGTTTTGTGTTGTGAAGTTTTCAAGTTTTCGGTGAAGATTTGATGGATTATGGAACAAGGAGTGGCAAGACCCTAAGCTTGGGGATTCCCAAGGCACCCCAAGGTAAAATACAAGGACAACCAAAAGGCTAAGCTTGGGGATGCCCCGGAAGGCATCCCCTCTTTCGTCTTCGTCCATCGGTAACTTTACTTGGAGCTATATGTTTATTCGCCACATGATATGTGTTTTGCTTGGAGCGTCTTGTATGATTTGAGTCTCTTCTTTTTATTTTACCACAATCATCCTTGCTTTACACACCTTTTTGGAGATACACACATGAATTGGAATTTATTAGAATACTCTATGTGCTTCACTTATATATTTTAGTCATATAGTTTTTGCTCTAGTGCTTCGCTTATATCTTTTAAAGCAAGGCGGTGGTTCTATTTTATAGAAATAATTGATCTCTCATGCTTCACTTATATCATTTTGAGAGTCCTTTAGAACATCATGGTAATTCACGTTGGTTATAAATTTTAAATGCTAAGAGAAGTTGGATGCTTGATAGATGGTTTTGAGATACAAAGGTGGTAATATTAGAGGTGTGCTAGTTGAGTAATTGTGAAATTGATGAATACTTGTGTTGAAGTTGGCAAGTCCCATAGCATGCATGCATGGTAAACGTTATGTGACAAATTTGAAGCATGGGGTGTTCTTTGATTTCTTTCCTTATGAGTGGCGGTCGGGGACGAGCGATGGTCTTTTCCTACCAATCTATCCCCCTAGGAGCATGCGTGTAGTGCTTGGTTTTGATGACTTGTAGATTTTTGCAATAAGTATGTGAGTTCTTTATGACTAATGTTGAGTCCATGGATTATACGCACTCTCACCCTTCCATCATTGCTAGCCTCTTTGGTACCGTGCATTGCCCTTTCTCACCTTGAGAGTTGGTGCAAACTTCGCCGGTGCATCCAAACCTCGTGATATGATACGCTCTATTACACATAAGCCTCCTTATATCTTCCTCAAAACAGCCACCATACCTACCAATTATGGCATTTCCATAGCCATTCCGAGATATATTGCCATGCAACTTTCCACCGTTCCATTTATTATGACATGCATCATCATTGTCATATTGCTTTGCATGATCATGTAGTTGACATCGTATTTGTGGCAAGGCCACCATGCTTAATTTTTCATACATGTCACTCTTGATTCATCGCAATCCCAGTACAGCGCCAGAGGCATTCACATAGAGTCATATTTAGTTCTAAGTACTGAGTTGTAAGAAAATAAAAGTGTGATGATCATCATTAGAGCATTGTCCCATGTGAGGAAAGGATGATGGAGACTATGATTCCCCCACAAGTCGGGATGAGACTCCAGACGAAAAAAAGAGAGAAAAGAGGCCAAAAGAAAACAAAGAAAGAAGGCCCAAAAAAGGGAGAATAAGAGAAAAAGAGAGAAGGGATAATGTTACTGTCCTTTTTCCACACTTGTGCTTCAAAGTAGCACCATGATCTTCATGATAGAGAGTCTCTTATTTTGTCACTTTCATATACTAGTGGGAATTTTTCATTATAGAACTTGGCTTGTATATTCCAATGCTGAGATTCCTTAAATGCCCTAGGTCTTCGTGAGCAAGGGAGTTGGATGCACACCCACTTAGTTTCTTTGATGAGATTTCATACATTTATAGCTCTAGTGCATCCGTTGCATGGCAATCCCTACTCCTTGCATTGACATCAATCGGTGGGCATCTCCATAGCCCATTTATTACCCGCGTCAATGTGAGACTTTCTCCCTTTTTGTCTTCTCACACAACCTCAATCATCATATTCTATTCCACCCATTGTGCTATGTCCATGGCTCGCGCTCATATATTGCGTAAAAGTTGAAAGAGTTTGAAAAGGCTAAGTATGAAACAATTGCTTGGCCTGTCATCGGGGTTGTGCATGATGAGAGCATTTTGTGTGACGAAAATGAAGCATGGCCAAACTATATGACTTTGTAGGGATAAGTTTTCTTTGGCTATGGTATTTTGATAAGACATAATTGCTTGATTAGCGTACTTGGAGTATTACTATTTTTATGTCAACAATAAACTTTTATCTTGAATCTTTCGGATCTGAACATTCATGCCACAATAGAGAAAAATACATTGAAGAATATTCTAGAAAGCATTCCACATCAAAAATTATGTTTTTATCATTTACCTACTCGAGGACGAGCAGGAATTAAGCTTGGGGATGCTGATACGTCTCCAACGTATCTATAATTTTTTTATTGTTCCATGCTATTATATTATCTATTTTGGATGTTAATGGGCTTTATTATTATTTTTGGGACTAACCTATTAACCGGAGGCCCAGCCCAAATTGCTGTTTTTTTGCCTATTTTAGTGTTTTGCAGAAAAGGAATATCAAACGGAGTCCAAACGGAATGAAACCTTCGGGAGCGTGATTTTTGGAACAAACGTGATCCATAGGACTTGGAGTGGACGTCAAGCAATCAACGAGGCGGCCATGAGGCAGGGGGCGCGCCTACCCCCCTGTGCGCGCCCTCCCCCCTCGTGGGCCCCTAGTGGCTCAACCGACCTACTTCTTCCTCCTATATATGTTCACATACACCGAAAACATCTAGGAGCACCACGAAACCCTATTTCCACGGCCGCAACCTTCTGTACCCAAGAGATCCCACCTTGGGGCCTTTTCCGGAGCTCCACCAGAGGGGGCATTGATCACGGAGGGCCTCTACATCAACTCCATGGCTCCTCCGATGATGTGTGAGTAGTTTACCTCAGACCTTTGGGTCCACAGCTAGTAGCTAGATGGCTTCTTCTCTCTCTTTGGATCTCAATACAAAGTTCTCGATCTTCTTGGAGATCTATTCGATGTAACTCTTTTTGCGGTATGTTTGTCGAGATCCGATGAATTGTGTGTTTATGATCAAGATTATCTATGAACAATATTTGAATCTTCTCCGAATTCTTTTATGTATGATCAGTTATCTTTGCAAGTCTCTTCGAATTATCCGTTTAGTTTGGCCTACTAGATTGATCTTTCTTGCAATGGGAGAAGTGCTTAGCTTTGGGTTCAATCTTGCGGTGCTCGATCCCAGTGACAGAAAGGGAAACAACACGTATTGTATTGTTGCCATCGAGGATAAAAAGATGGGGTTTATATCATATTGCATGAGTTTATCCCTCTACATCATGTCATCGTGCTTAAGGCGTTACTCTGTTCTTATGAACTTAATACTCTAGATGCATGCTAGATAGCGGTCGATGTGTGGAGTAATAGTAGTAGATGCAAGCAGGAGTCGGTCTACTTCTCACCGACGTGATGCCTACATACATGATCATGCCTAGATATTCTCATAATTATTCGCTTTTCTATCAATTGCTCGACAGTAATTTGTTCACCCACCGTAATACTTATGCTATCTTGAGAGAAGCCACTAGTGAAACCTATGGCCCTCGGGTCTATTTTCCATCATACAAGTCTCCAACCTATTTTATTTTGCAATCTTTACTTTCAATCTGTATCATAAAAATACCAAAAATATTTATCTTATTATTATTATCTCTATCAGATCTCACTCTCGCAAGTGGCCGTGAAGGGATTGACAACCCCTTTATCGCGTTGGTTGTGAGGTTCTTATTTGTTTGTGTAGGTACGAGGTGACTCGCGCGTGGCCTCCTACTGGGTTGATACCTTGTTTCTCAAAAACTGAGGGAAATACTTACGCTGCTTTGCTGCATCACCCTTTCCTCTTCAAGGGAAAACCAACGCAGTGCTCAAGAGGTAGCAACGCGCATCGTCACCTCATCCTTCGCCAGTCTCCGCTTATTCCGCAGCTCCTGTTTTGAGTTACAAATATGAGCAACCGCACCAGTATCAAATACCCAGGAGCTACTACGAGCGCTGGTAAGGTACACATCAATAACATGTATATCACATATACCTTTGGCGTTGCCGGCCTTCTTATCCGCTAAGTACTTGGGGCAGTTCCACTTCCAGGGACCATTTCCCTTACAATAAAAGCACTGAGTCTCGGGCTTGGGTCCATTCTTTGGCTTCTTCCCGGCAACTAATTTACCGGGCGCGGCAACTCCCTTGCCGTCCTTCTTGAAGTTCTTCTTTCCCTTGCCTTTCTTGAAACTAGTGGTTTTATTCACCATCAACACTTGATGTTCCTTTTTGATCTCCTCCTTTGCTGATTTCAGCATTGAATATAGCTCAGGAATGGACTTCTCCATCCCTTGCATATTGTAGTTCATCACAAAGCTCTTATAGCTAGGTGGAAGCGACTGGAGGATCCTGTCAATGACCGAGTCATCTGGAAGATTAACTCCCAGCTGAGACAAGCGGTTGCACAACCCAGACATTTTGAGTATATGCTCGCTGATAGAACTGTTTTCCTCCATCTTACAACTATAGAACTTGTCAGAGACTTCATATCTCTCGACCCGGGCATGAACTTGGAAAACCATTTTCAGCTCTTGGAACATCCCATATGCTCAGTGCTGCTCAAAACGCTTTTGGAGCCCCGGTTCTAAGCTGTAAAGCATGCCGCACTGAACCATGGAGTAATCATCACTACGCGACTACCAGGCGTTCATAACGTCTTGAGTTGCTGGGAAAATGGGTGCGTCATCTAGCGGTGCTTCAAGGACATATGCTTTATTGGTAGCTATGAGGATGATCCTTAAGTTATGGACCCAATCTGTATAGTTGCTACCATCGTCTTTCAGCTTGGTTTTCTCTAGGAACGCGTTGAAGTTGAGGGTAGCATTAGCGTGGGCCATTTGATCTACAAGACATGTTGTAAAGACATTTTAGACTAAGTTCATGATAATTAAGTTCATCTAATCAAATTAATTAATGAACTCCCACTCAGATAGACATCCCTCTAGTCATCTATGTGATGATCCGAATCGACTAGGCCATGTCTGATCATCACGTGAGACGGACTAGTCATCAACGGTGAACATCTCCATGTTGATCGTATCTACTATACGACTCATGTTCGACCTTTCGGTCTCGCGTGTTCCGAGGCCATGTCTGTACATGCTAGGCTCGCCAAGTCAACCTAACTATTTTGCATGTGTAAATCTGGCTTACACCTGTTGTATGCGAACATTAGAATCTATCACACCCGATCATCATGTGGTTCTTCGAAACAACGAACCTTCGCAACGGTGCACAGTTAGGGGGAACACTTTTCTTGATATTTTAGTGAGGGATCATCTTATTTATGCTACCGTTGTTCTAAGCAAATAAGATGTAAACATGACAAACATCACATGCAAATCATAAAGTGACATGATATGGCCAATATCATCTTGCGCCTTTGATCTCCATCTTCGAGGCGCAACATGAACACCATTGTCACCAGCATGACACCATGATCTCCATCATCGTGTCTTCATGAAGTTGTCTCGCCAACTATTACTTCTACTACGATGGCTAACGGTTAGCAATAAAATAAAGTAATTACATGGCGTTTTCATTGACACGCAGGTCATACAATAAATTAAGACAACTCCTATGGCTCCTGCCGGTTGTCATTCTCATCGACATGCAAGTCGTGATTCCTATTACAAGAACATGATCAATCTCATACATCACATATATCATTCATCACATCCTTTTGGCCATATCACATCACATAGCATACCCTGCAAAAACAAGTTAGACGTCCTCTAATTGTTGTTGCATGTTTTACGTGGCTGCTATGGGTTTCTAGCAAGAAGGTTTCTTACCTACACAAAACCACAACGGTGATATGCCAATTGCTATTTACCCTTCATAAGGACCCTTTTCATCGAATCTGATACGACTAAAGTGGGAGAGACAGACACCCATCAGTCGGTGGAACCAGTCTCACGTAAGCGTACGTGTAAGGTCGGTTCGGGCCTCTTCATCCCACAATGCCGCCGAATCAAGATAAGACTAGTAATGGTAAGCAAATTGAACAAACCATCGCCCACAACTACTTTGTGTTCTACTCGTGCATAGAATCTACGCATAGACCTAGCTCATGAGGCCACCGTTGGGGAATGTAGCAATAATTCAAAAAAATCCTACGTGTCACCAAGATCAATCTAGGAGATACTAGCAATGATAGAGCGGGAGTGTATCTTCATACCCTTGAAGATCGCTAAGCGGCAGCATTACAAGAACGCAGTTGGTGGAGTCATGCACGCATCGATTCAGATCGCGGCCGATTCTGATATAAGCGCCAAACAACGGTGCCTCCACATTCAACACACGTGCATCCTGGTGACGTCTCCCGCGCCTTGATCCAGCAAGGAGGAGGGAGAGGTTGGGAAAGAAAACTCCAGCAGCAACACAACGACGTGGTGGTGGTGGTGGAGCAGCATGGTTCTCCAACAGGGCTTCGCTAAGCACTACGAGAGACGAAGAGGTGGAGAGGTAGGGCTGCGCCGAGAGAGAGAGAGAGAGAGAGAGAGAGAGAGAGAGAGAGAGAGAGAAACTTTCGTGTATGGCAGCCCCAAAACCCCCACTATATATAGAAGGAGGGGAGGGGGCTGCACCCCCTCTAGGGTTCCCACCCTAGGGGTCGGTAGCCCTAGATGGAATGGAGGGGGCGACCAAGAGGGGGAGAGAGGGGGCGGGCCCTAGGGTGGGCCTTAGGCCCATCCGCGCATAGGGTTTCCCCCTCTCCCCTTTTGCTGTGCCTTGGGCCTTGGTGGGAGGCGCACCATCCCACTTAGGGGCTGGTCCCTTCCCACTCTTGGCCCATGCAAGCCTCCATGGCCGGTGGCCCCTCCCAGTGGACCCTCGGAACCCTTCCGCTGGTCCCGGTACATTACCGGTGATGCCCGGAAGACTTCTGGTGTCCAAATCCTGACTTCCTATATATCATTCTTCACCTTCGGACCATTCCGGAACTCCTCATGACGTCCGGGATCTCATCCGGGACTCTGAACGACATTCGGTAACCATGTACATACTTTCCCTATAACCCTAGCGTCATCGAACCTTAAGTGTGTAGACCCTATGGGTTCGGGAACCATGCAGACATGACCGAGACATCTCTCCGGCCAATAACCAGCAGCGGTATCTGGATACCCATGTTTGCTCCCACATGTTCCACGATGATCTCATCGGATGAACCACGATGTCGAGGATTCAATCAATCTCGTATATAGTTCCCTTTGTCTATCGGCATGTTACTTGCCCGAGATTCAATCGTCGGTATCTCTATACCTCGTTCAATATCGTTACCGGCAAGTCTCTTTACTCGTCCCGTAACGCATGATCCCGTGGCTAACTCCTTAGTCACATTGACCTCATTATGATGATGCATTACCGAGTGGGCCCAGAGATACCTCTCTGTCCTACGGAGTAACAAATCTTAGTCTCGATTCGTGCCAACCCAACAGATACTTTCGGAGATACCTGTAGTGCACCTTTACAGCCACCCAATTACGTTGTGACGGTTGGTACACCCAAAGCATTCCTACGGTATCCGGGAGTTGCACAATCTCATGGTCTAAGGAAATGATACTTGACATTATAAAAGCTTTAGCAAACGAACTACACGATCTTATGGTACGCTTAGGATTGGGTCTTGTCCATCACATCATTCTCCTAATGATGTGATCTCGTTATCAATGACATCCAATGTCCATGGTCAGGAAACCATGACCATCTATTGATCAACGAACTAGTAAACTAGAGGCTTACTAGGGACATATTACGATCTATGTATTCACACATGTATTATGGTTTCCGATTAATACAATTATAGCATGAACAATAGAAAATTATCATGAACATGGAAATATAATAATAACCACTTTATTATTGCCTCTATGTATTTCATATTGTGCATGACATTTGTGACCCGTCGTGGCACACGGCATGGCACATGTGCCAGACAGGATGCACAAACGTATGTGCCAAGAGGGAACATTCCTGTGGCCCGACGAGGACGTCAGTTCCTCTAAGTGGGGGTGTATGTGATAGCCTGGCTTAATAGGGATGATAGACTACTCATATCAATAATGAATTCATTCTTTTCTGGAAGCCCATTCAGACAGAACTCCCAAGTTAAGCATGCTTAGCTTGGAGTAATTTCAGGATGGGTGACCGACCGACAGAACTCCCAAGTTAAGCGTGCTCAGCTTGGAGTAATTTCAGGATGGGTGATCGACCGGGAAGTTGCTCCCGGGTGCGCACGCGTGAGGACAAAGTACGCAGAAAAGACTAGTATTGATCTGTGGGCCAGTCTAGATCCCGCCAGGAGTAATGACCACTGGCTGGTGTGTCCGGGGCGTTACACGGTCCCACCGAAAAAACCAAACTTTCACATTTTGAACAAGATTGGTCTCACCTAGTTTCACTATTTGGTCCCACCGAGTTTGGTAAATTGTATGTAACGTTTAGATTTTGTGTGGAGCCTATAAATACCCCTCGACCCTCCTCTCCACTAGTGAGAGAGCCATCAAAACGTGCCTACACTTTCAGCATTCATTTTCTAAGAGAACCACCTACTCATGTGTTGAGACCAAGATATTCCAATCCAACCACAAGAATCTTGATCTCTAGCCTTCCCCAAGTTGCTTTCCACTTAAATCATCTTTCCACCATATTCAAATCTAAGAGAGAGAGAGAGAGAGTTGAGTGTTGGGGAGACTATCATTTGAAGCACAAGAGCAAGGACTTCATCATCAACACACCATCTATTACCTTTTGGAGAGTGGTGTCTCCTAGATTGGTTAGGTGTCACTTGGGAGCCTCCGTCAAGATTGTGGAGTTGAACCAAGGAGTTTGTAAGGACAAGGAGATCGCCTACTTCGTGAAGATCTACCCAAGTCAGGCAAGTCCTTCATGGGTGATGGCCATGGTGGGATAGACAAGGTTGCTTCTTCATCGACCTGATACGTGTATCTATAATTTTTGATTGTTCCATGCTATTATATTATCTGTTTTGGATGTTTATGGGCTTTATTATACACTTTTATATTATTTTTGGGACTAACCTATTAACCGGAGGCCCAGCCCAAATTGTTGTCTTCTTGCCTATTTTAGTGTTTCAAAGAAAATGAATATCAAACGGAGTCCAAACGGAATGAAACCTTCGGGAGAGTTATTTTTGAAACGGAAGCAATCCAGGAGACTTGGAGTAGACGTTAGGGAAGCTTCGAGGAATCCACGAGGCAGGGAGGCGCGCCCCCACCCCCATGGGCCCCTCGTGGCTCCCCTGACCGACTTCTTTCGCCTATATATGTCCATATACCCTAAAAACATCGAGGAGCAGAATAGATCGGGAGTTCCGCCGCCATAAGCCTCCGTAGCCACTGAAAACCAATCTAGACCCGTTCCGGCACCCTACCGGAGGGGGGATCCCTCACATGTGGCCATCTTCATCATCTTGGCGCTCTCCATGACGAGGAGGGAGTAGTTCACCCTCGGGGCTGAGGGTATGTACCAGTAGCTATGTGTTTGATCTCTCTCTCTCTCGTGTTCTTGAGGTGGTACGATCTTGATGTATCGCAAGCTTTGCTATTATAGTTGGATCTTATGATGTTTCTCCCCCTCTACTGTCTTGTAATGGATTGAGTTTTCCCTTTGAAGTTATCTTATAAGATTGAGTCTTTAAGGATTTGAGAACACTTGATGTATGTCTTGCATGTGCTTATCTGTGGTGACAATGGGATATGACGTGATCCACTTGATGTATGTTTTGGTGATCAACTTGCGAGTTCCGTGAACTTATGCATAGGGGTTGGCACACGTTTTCGTCTTGACTCTCCGGTAGAAACTTTGGGGCACCCTTTGAAGTTCTTTGTGTTGGTTGAATAGATGAATCTGAGATTGTGTGATGCATATCGTATAATCATACCCACGGATACTTGAGGTGACATTGGAGTATCTAGGTGACATTAGGGTTTTGGTTGATTTGTATCTTAAGGTGTTATTCTAGTACGAACTCTATGATAGATCGAACGGAAAGAATAGCTTGATGTTGTTTTACTATGGATTCTTGAATAGATCGATCAGAAAGGATAACTTTGAGGTGGTTTCGTACCCTACCATAATCTCTTTGTTTGTTCTCCGCTATTAGTGACTTTGGAGTGACTCTTTGTTGCATGTTGAGGGATAGTTATATGATCCAATTATGTTATTATTGTTGAGAGAACTTGCACTAGTGAAAGTATGAACCCTAGGCCTTGTTTCAATGCATTGCAATACCGTTTACGCTCACTTTTACCACTTGCTACCTTGCTGTTTTTATATTTTCAGATTACAAAAACTTATATCTACCATCCATATTGTACTTGTATCACCATCTCTTCGCCGAACTAGTGCACCTATACAATTTGCCATTGTATTGGGTGTGTTGGGGACACAAGAGACTCTTTGTTATTTGGTTGCAGGGTTGTTTGAGAGAGACCATCTTCATACTACGCCTCCCACGGATTGATAAACCTTAGGTCATCCACTTGAGGGAAATTTGCTACTGTCCTACAAACCTCTACACTTGGAGGCCCAACAACGTCTACAAGAAGAAGGCTGTGTAGTAGACATCAAGCTCTTTTCTGGCGCCGTTGCCGAGGAGGTTAGCTCTTGAAGGTATATCTTTAGATCTTGCAATCAAATCTTTTTGTTTCTTGTTTTAGCACTAGTTTAGTTTATAAAAGAAAACTACAAAAAATGGAATTGAGTTTGCTTCATACGCTTCATCTTTTTAATATCTTTTGTGAGAATGATGGAAAGGAAAATTGCGCTCAAATGCTAGAAGAAGAAGTCTCTAAAATGTTTGGCACTAAATCATTGAATGATGAGCATGATTGCAATGTTGTTAGTATGAACTCCTTGAATATCCATAGTACTAATGATGATTGCACTAGTCATAATGAAAATTTCTCTTATATGCATGTCAACTTTTGTGGAATATATAGAGCCTGCAAGTACACACCAATTAGGGAAAATAGATTTTGCAAGAGGCATAAGTATTTGGAAACTAAATGGTTGCAAGAGAGGCTAGATGTTTGTGCTGAAAATTTAAAATTTCTTCACCATACTTGTGAACTTTGCAATGAACATGGTCATTTAAATCTCAAATGCAAATTGTTTCATGATCGTATCATGTCCAAAAATTGTGATGATTTGATTTCCCTTGCACATCATAATGAACTTAGTTTGCTTTTGGGTTATGAAGAAATGAAACGTATAACTAAGCATATTCCAGAATATAACCTTGAGAAATTCCTCAATATTGATCAAGAAGAAATTCTTATGTATTGTGCGGTGAATTGCATTGAAAATCATTATATTGCCAATTACATAAAGAAAAGAAAACAAATAGAAGATGAAGAGAATACTAATGAAAGGGAAGAGACTTCCCAATATCTTCCTATTATTTCTTATGATGAATCAGGTAACGAGGAGGAGCCTTCTATTCAACCAATCTCATTAATAAGGAGCTCCAAAAGAGGATTAAACCCACACATAATGTGAAGAAGAAAAAGAAAAGACGGAGAAGCAAAGGTGAAAAGGTATCCCTCCCAAATGATGTTGCTCCTATTACTCATTGTGATGATGATAATTGCTATACTATTGGTGCTATCCATACTATCAATGATGAGAGTGACTATGCTTATGATATGAAAAGGCCCAAGCTTGGGGATGCTATGTTTGATGAGAATGACAAGTTTGAAAATATATTTTCTGCAATTAATGTTTGTCCCAAGCTTGGGGATGCTATGTTTAATGAAGATGATATTTTTAGTCTCCCAAGTTTTGATGAGCAAATTTGTTATGATGATAGCATGCCTCCTACTTATGATGATTATATTGATGAAAGTGGGTTTGGAAGAGTGTCAACTTTAGGAAATAATGATCCCACTATTTTGGAGGCTGTTTAATCTTATAGTGATAATTATGAAAGTGGATTTGGAGAGGTCATGACTTTATTTAGTAATGATTCCACTATCTTGGAAGAGGTTTCAATCAATTATGATGAGAACAAAGTTGCTACTTATGATGAATATTGTGATGATACTTATGCTATAAAACTAGTGATTATTATATTTATAAAACTTGTCATGATTATGATTACCCTTTTTCTGAACATTACTCCTTTAATGTGTAAACAATTATAGTATTCGAGTTTCTTATGATACTCGCACTATTCCGAACGAGAAGAATTTTGCTTATGTGGAGAGTAATAAAATTTCTATGCTTGTAGATCATGAAAAGAATGCTTTATGTGATAGTTATATTGTTGAATTCATTCATGATGCTACTGAAAATTATTATGAGGGAGGAACATATGCTTGTAGGAATTGCAATAATATCAAGTTTCCTCTCTATGTGCTTAAAGTTCTAAAGTTATGCTTGTTTTCCTTCCTATACTAGTTGATTATTGTTCCCATTAATTGTTTGCTCACAAAATCCCTATGCATAGGAATTGGGTCAGACTTAAATGTGCTAGTAATATTCTTCATGATGCTCTCTTTATGTTTCAAATCTTATCTTTTATGTGAGCATCATTGAAATCATCATGCCTAGCTAGGGGCGTTAAACGATAGCGCTTGTTGGGAGGCAACCCAATTTTATTTTTGTTCTTTGCTTTTTTATCCTGTTTATCAATAAATAATTCATCTAGCCTCTGTTTGGATGTGGTTTTATGCTTTTAATTAGTGTTCGTGCCAAGTAGAACCTTTGGGATGACTTGGGGAAAGTCCTTGTGATCTTGCTGTAAAAAACAGAAACTTTAGCGCTCACGAGAATTGCTTCCATTTTTTATTGAATAGTGATATTTAGTTAATTATTTTTGCATATGATTAATAGATAAATTCCTCACGTACAGCAATTTATTTTAGAATTTTTGGGGTTCCAGAAGTATACGTTTGGTCCAGATTACTACAGACTGTTCTGTTTTTGACAGATTCTGTTTTCTATGTGTTGTTTGCTTAATTTGATGAATCTATGAGTAGTATCGGAGGGTATGAACCATAGAGAAGTTGGAATACAGTAGATATTACACCAATATGAATTTAGAATGAGTTCACAACAGTACCTAAGTGGTGATTTATTTTCTTATACTAACGGAGCTTACGAGTTTTCTGTTAAGTTTTGTGTTGTGAAGTTTTCAAGTTTTGGGTAAATATTCGATGGACTATGGAACAAGGAGTGGCAAGAGACTAAGCTTGGGGATGCCCAAGGCACCCCAAGGTAATATTCAAGGATAACCAAGAGCCTAAGTTTGGGGATGCCCCGGAAGGCATCCCCTCTTTCGTCTTCGTTCATCGGTAACTTTACTTGGAGCTATATTTTTATGCACCACATGATATGTGTTTTGCTTGGAGAGTCATTTTATTTTCTTTTGTTTTGTTTTCTGTTTGAGTAAAATACCAAGATCTGAAATTATTAAATGTTAGAGATTCTTCACATAGTTTTATAATTATTCGACTACTCATTGATCTTCACTTATATCTTTTGGAGTAGTTTGTCATTTGCTCTAGCGCTTCACTTATATCCTTTTAGAGCACGACCGTGGTTTTATTTTGAAGAAATAGTTGAACTCTCGTGCTTCACTTATATTATTTTGAGAGTCTTTAGAATAGAATGGTAATTTTCTTTGGTTATGAAACTAGTCCTAATATGATGGGCATCCAAGATGGGTATAATAAAAACTTTCATATAAAGTGCGTTGAATACTATGAGAAGTTTGATACTTGATGATTGTTTTGAGATATGAAGATGGTGATATTAGAGTCATGCTAGTTGAGTAGTTGTGGATTTGAGAAATACATGTGTTAAAGTTTGTGATTCCCATAGCATGCACGTATGGTGAACCGTTATGTGATGAAGTCGGAGCATGATTTATTTATTGATTGTCTTCCTTATGAGTGGCGGTCGGGGACGAGCGATGGTCTTTTCCTACCAATCTATCCCCCTAGGAGCATGCGCGTAGTACTTCATTTCGATAACTAATAGATTTTTGCAATAAGTATGTGAGTTCTTTATGACTAATGTTGAGTCCATGGATTGTACGCACTCTCACCCTTCCACCATTGCTAGCCTCTCTTGTGCCGCGCAACTTTCGCCGGTACCATAAACCCACCATTTACCTTCCTCAAAACAGCCACCATACCTACCTATTATGGTGTTTCCATAGCCATTCCGAGATATATTGCCATGCAACTTTCACCGTTCCATTTATTATGACACGCTTCATCATTGTCATATTGCTTTGCATGATCATGTAGTTGACATCATATTTGTGGCAAAGCCACCAATCATAATTCTTTCATACATGTCACTCATGAGTCATTGCACATCCCGGTACACCGCCGGAGGCATTCATATAGAGTCATATTTTGTTCTAAGTATCAAGTTGTAATTCTTGAGTTGTAAGTAAATAAAAGTGTGATGATCATCATTATTAGAGCATTGTCCCAGTGAGGAAAGGATGATGGAGACTACGATTCCCCTACAAGTCGGGATGAGACTCCGGACGAAAAAATAAAAAGAAAAAGAAAAAAGAGGCCATAAAAAAGAGAAGGCCCAAACAAAAAAAACAAAAAATGAGAGAAAAAGAGAGAAGGGGCAATGCTACTATCCTTTTACCACACTTGTGCTTCAAAGTAGCACCATGATCATCATGATAGAGAGTCTCCTATGTTGTCACTTTCATATACTAGTGGGAATTTTTCATTATAGAACTTGGCTTGTATATTCCAATGATGGGCTTCTGCTACCTCTTGAGCATTGTGTTGGTTTTCCCTTGAAGAGGAAAGGGTGATGCAGCAAAGTAGCGTAAGTATTTCCCTCAGTTTTTGAGAACCAAGGTATCAATCCAGTAGGAGGCTATGCGCGAGTCCCTCGCACCTGCACAAAACAAATAAATCCTCGCAACCAACGTGATAAGGGGTTGTCAATCCCTACACGGTCACTTACGAGAGTGAGATCTGATAGATACGATAAGATAATATTTTTGGTATTTTTATGATAAAGATGCAAAGTAAAATAAAAGGCAATGAAAATAACTAAGTGTTGGAAGATTAATATGATGATGATAGACCCAGGAGCCATAGGTTTCACTAGTGGCTTCTCTCAAGAGCATAGGTATTTTACGGTGGGTGAACGAACTACTGTTGAGCAATTGACAGAATTGAGCATAGTTCTGAGAATATCTAGGTATGATCATGTATATAGGCATCACGTCCAAGACAAGTACACCGACTCCTGCCTGCATCTACTACTATTACTCCACACATCGACCGCTATCCAGCATGCATCTAGAGTATTAAGTTCATAAGAACAGAGTAACGCCTTAAGCAAGATGACATGATGTAGAGGGATAAATTCATGCAATATGATAAAAAACCATCTTGTTATCCTCGACGGCAACAATACAATACGTGCCTTGCTGCCCCTACTATCACTGGGAAAGGACACCGCAAGATTGAACCCAAAGCTAAGCACTTCTCCCATTGCAAGAAAGATCAATCTAGTAGGCCAAACCAAACAGATAATTCGAAGAGACTTGTAAAGATAACCAATCATACATAAAAGAATTCAGAGAAGATTCAAATATTGTTCATAGATAAACTTGATCATAAACCCACAATTCATCGGTCTCAACAAACACACCGCAAAAGAAGATTACATCGAATAGATCTCCACAAGAGAGGGGGAGAACTTTGTATTGAGATCCAAAAAGAGAGAAGAAGCCATCTAGCTAATAACTATGGACCCGAAGGTTTGAGGTAAACTACTCACACTTCATCGGAGAGGCTATGGTGTTGATGTAGAAGCCCTCCGTGATCGATGCCCCCTCCGGCGGAGCTCTGGAACATGCCCCAAGATGGGATCTCGTGGATACAGAAAGTTACGACGGTGGAATTAGGGTTTTGGCTCCGTTCCTGATCGTTTGGGGGTACGTAGGTATATATAGGAGGAAGAAGTACGTCGGTGGAGCAACAGGGGGCCCACGAGGGTGGAGGGCGCACCCCCCTACCTCATGGCTTCCCTGTTGGTTGCTTGACGTAGGGTCTAAGTCTAGTGGATCTTGTTCATTCCAAAAATGACGTTCCCAAAGGTTTCATTCCGTTTGGACTTCGTTTGATATTCCTTTTCTTGGAAACCCTAAAATAGGCAAAAAACAGCAATTCTGGGTTGGGCCTCCGGTTAATAGGTTAGTCCCAAAAATAATATAAAAGTGGATAATAAAGCCCAATAATGTCCAAAACAGAAGTTAATATAGCATGGAGCAATCAAAAATTATAGATATGTTGGAGACGTATCAGCTTCCTCAAAATGCCCTAGGTCTTCGTGAGCAAGCGAGTTGGATGCACACCCATTTAGTTTCTTTTTGAGCTTTCATACACTTATAGCTCTAGTGCATCCGTTGCATGGCAATCCCTACTCACTCACATTGATATCTATTGATGGGCATCCCCATAGCCCGTTGATACGCCTAGTTGATGTGAGACTATCTTCTCCTTTTTGTCTTCTCCACAACCACCATTCTACTCCACCTATAGTGCTATGTCCGTGGCTCACGTTCATGTATTGCGTGAAGATTGAAAAAGTTTGAGAACATCAGAAGTATGAAACAATTGCTTGGCTTGTCATCGGGGTTGTGCATGATTTAATATTTTGTGTGATGAAGATAGAGCACAGCCAGACTATATGATTTTGTAGGGATAAATTTCTTTGGCCATGTTATTTTGAGAAGACATGATTGCTTAGTTAGTATGCTTGAAGTATTATTATTTCTATGTCAATATTAAACTTTTATCTTGAATCTTTCGGATCTGAACATTCATGCCATAATAAAGAAAATTACATTGAGAAATATGTTAGGAAGCATTCCACATCAAAAACTATGTTTTTATCATTTACCTACTCGAGGACGAGCATGAATTAAGCTTGGGGATGCTGATACGTCTCCAACGTATCTATAAATTTTGATTGTTCCATGCTATTATGTTATCTTTTTTGGATGTTTATTGGCTTTATTATACACTTCTATATTATTTTTGGGAATAACCTATTAACCGGAGGCCCAACCCAAATTGTTGTTTTCTTGCTTATTTCAGTGTTTTGAAGAAAAGGAATATCAAACGGAGTCCAAACGGAATGAAACCTTCGGGAGAGTTATTTTTGGAACGGAAGCAATCCAGGAGACTTGGAGTAGACGTCATGGAAGCTTTGAGGAAGCCACGAGGCAAGGAGGCGCGCCCTACCCCCCTGTGCGCGCCACCCACTGATACGTCTCCAACGTATCTATAATTTTTGATTGCTCCATGCTATATTATCTACTGTTTTGGACATTATTGGGCTTTATTATCCACTTTTATATTATTTTTGGGACTAACCTATTAACCGGAGGCCCAGACCAGAATTCCTGTTTTTTGGCCTATTTTAGGGTTTCGAAGAAAAGGAATATCAAACGGAGTCCAAACGGAATGAAACCTTCGGGAACATGATTTTCTCACCGAACATGATCCAGGAGACTTGGACCCTACGTCAAGAAACAAAGGAGGAGGCGACGAGGTAGGGGGCGCGCCTACCCCCCAGGAGCGCCCTCCACCCTCGTGGGCCCCCTGTTGCTCCACCGACGTACTCCTTTCTCCTATATATACCTACGTACCCCCAAACGATCAGAGATGGAGCCAAAACCCTAATTCCACCACCGTCACTTTCTGTATCCACGAGATCCCATCTTGGGGCCTGTTCCGGAGCTCCGCCGGAGGGGGCATCCATCACGGAGGGCTTCTACATCAACACCATAGCCTCTCCGATGAAGTGTGAGTAGTTTACCTCAGACCTTCGGGTCCGTAGTTATTAGCTAGATGGCTTCTTCTCTCTTTTTGGATCTCAATACAATGTTCTCCCCCTCTCTTGTGGAGATCTATTCGATGTAATCTTCTTTTGCGGTGTGTTTGTTGAGACCGATGAATTTTGGGTTTATGATCAAGTTTATCTATGAACAATATTTGAATCTTCTCTGAATTCTTTTATGTATGATTGGTTATCTTTCCAAGTCTCTTTGAATTATAAGTTTGGTTTGGCCTACTAGATTGATCTTTCTTGCAATGGGAGAAGTGCTTAGCTTTGGGTTCAATCTTGCGGTGTCCTTTCCCAGTGACAGTAGGGGCAGCAAGGCACGTATTGTATTGTTGCCATCGAGGATAACAAGATGGGGTTTTTATCATATTTCATGAATTTATCCCTCTACATCATGTCATCTTGCTTAAGGTGTTACTCTGTTTTCATGAACTTAATACTCTAGATGCATGCTGGATAGCGGTCAATGAGTGGAGTAATAGTAATTGATGCAGGCAAGAGTCGGTCTACTTGTCTCGGACGTGATGCCTATATACATGATCATACCTAGATACTCTCATAACTATGCTCAATTCTGTCAATTGCTCAATAGTAATTCGTTCACCCACCGTAAAATACTTATGCTCTTGAGAGAAGCCACTAGTGAAACCTATGGCCCCCGGGTCTATCTTCATCATATTCATCTTCCAATACTTAGTTATAACCTCTGCTTTTATTTTACTTTGCATCTTTATCACAAAAATACCAAAAATACTATCTTATCATATCTATAAGATCTCACTCTCGTAAGTGACCGTGAAGGGATTGACAACCCCTTATCGCGTTGGTTGCGAGGAGTTATTTGTTTTGTGCAGGTACTAGGGACGCGCGCGCAACCTCCTACTGGATTGATACCTTGGTTCTCAAAAACTGAGGGAAATACTTACGCTACTTTGCTGCATCATCCTTTCCTCTTCGGGGAAATCCAACGCAGTGCTCAAGAGGTAGCGAGAAGAATTTCTGGCGCCGTTGCTGGGGAGGTTCGCGCAAGTCAAGATTTGACTTCCGACAACGAGTCATTTCTGGCGTCTACGCAAAAGTCAACATACCAAGTACCCATCACAATCCTTATCTCCCGCATTACATTATTTGCCATTTGCCTCTCGTTTTCCTCTCCCCCACTTCACCCTTGCCATTTTATTCGCCCTCTCTCTCTCTATCCTCCCTCTCTTTCTCTATTTGCCTCTTTTTGCCCGCTTGCTTTTTGTCTGCTTGTGTGTTGGATTGCTTGCTTGTCATGATGGATCAACATAACACTAAATTGTGTGACTTTACCAATACCAACAACAATGATTTTATTAGCACTCCGATTGCTCCTCTTACCGATGCTGAATCTTGTGAAATTAATGCCGCTTTGTTGAATCTTGTTATGAAAGATCCATTTTTCGGCCTTCCTAGTGAAGATGCCTCTACCCATCTAAATAGCTTTGTTGATTTGTGTGATATGCAAAAGAATAAAGATGTGGACAATGATATTGTTAAGTTGAAGCTATTTCCTTTTTCGCTTAGAGATCGTGCTAAAGCTTGGTTTTCGTATTTGCCTAAAAATAGTATTGATTCGTGGAACAAGTGCAAAGATGCTTTAATCTCTAAGTATTTTCCTCCTGCTAAGATCATCTCCCTTAGAAACGATATTTTGAATTTTAACCAACTTGATCATGAACATGTTGCACAAGCTTGGGAGAGGATGAAATTAATGATACGTAATTGTCCTACTCATGGTTTGAATTTGTGGATGATTATACAAAAAAATTATGCCGGATTGAATTTTGCTTCTAGAAATCTTTTAGATTCGGCCGCGGGAGGCACTTTTATGGAAATCACTTTAGGAGAAGCTACTAAACTCCTAGATAGTATTATGGTTAATTATTCTCAATGGCATACTGAAAGATCTACTAATAAAAAGGTGCATGCGATAGAAGAAATTAATGTTTTGAGTGGAAAGATGGATGAACTTATGAAATTATTTGCTAATAAGAGTGTTTCTTCTAGTCCTAATGATATGCCCTTGTCTACTTTGATTGAGAATAATAATGAATCTATGGATGTAAATTTTGTTGGTAGGAATAATTTTGGTAACGATGCATATAGAGGAAATTTTAATCCTAGGCCTTATCCTAGTAATTCCTCTAATAATTATGGTAATTCCTACAACAATTCTTATGGAAATTATAATAAGATGCCCTCTGATTTTGAATCTAATATTAAAGAATTTATTACTTCGCAAAAGAATTTCAATGGATTGATTGAAGAAAAATTGCTTAAGATTGATGATTTGGCTAGGAACGTGGATAGAATTTCTCTTGATGTTGATTCTTTGAAACTTAGATCTATTCCACCTAAGCATGATATCAATGAGTCTCTCAAATCCATGAGAATTTCCATTGATGAGTGCAAAGAAAGAACCGCTAGGATGCGTGCTAATAAAGATGCCTTTATAAGAGCATGTTCTTCTAGTTCCTATGAAAATAAAGATGAAGATCTAAAAGTTATTGATGTGTCCCCTATTAAATCTTTGTTTTGCAATATGAATCTTAATAATGATGGGACTAAATATGATCCACCTTTTCCTAGAAGGCGTTCCAAGAGTTCGGAGTTTTTAGATCTTGATGCTAAATTTGATGAAAGAGGGATCGAAGAAATTAAAACCCTAGATGTTGCTAAACCCACTATTTTGGATTTCAAGGAATTTAATTATGAAAATTGCTCTTTGATTGATTGTATTTCCTTGTTGCAATCCGTGCTAAATTCTCCTCATGCTTATAGTCAAAATAAAGCGTTTACTAAACATATCGTTGATGCTTTGATGCAATCTTATGAAGAAAAAACTTGAGTTGGAAGTTTCTATGCCTAGAAAACTTTATGATGAGTGGGAACCTACTATTAAAATTAAAATTAAATATCATGAATGCTATGCTTTGTGTGATTTGGGTGCTAGTGTTTCCACAATTTCAAAGACTTTGTGTGATTTGTTAGGTATCCGTGATTTTGATGATTGCTCTTTAAACTTGCACCTTGCAGATTCCACTATTAAGAAACCTATGGGAAGAATTAATTATGTCCTTATTGTTTCAAATAGGAACTATGTGCCCGTAGATTTTATTGTTCTTGACATAGCTTGCAATCCTTCATGTCCTATTATTCTTGGTAGACCTTTCCTTAGAACAATTGGTGCAATTATTGATATGAAGGAAGGAAATATTAGATTCCAATTTCCATTAAGGAAAGGCATGGAACCCTTTCCTAGAAAGAAAATTAAATTACCTTATGAATATATTATGAGAGCCACTTATGGATTGCCTACCAAAGATGGCAATACCTAGATCTATCCTTGCTTTTTATGCCTATCTAGGGGCGTTAAACGATAGCGCTTGTTGGGAGGCAACCCTATCTTATTTTTATTCCTTACTTTTTGCTCCTGTTTAGTAATAAATAATTTATCTAGCCTCTGTTTTGGTTGTGTTTTTGTGTTTAATTAGTGTTTGTGCCAAGTAGAACCGTTGGGAAGACTTGGGGAAAGTCTTGATATATTGCTGTAAAAAACAGAAACTTTAGCACTCACGAGAACTGATTCCATTTTTATTTCGAAAGTGAAATTTAGTTAATTCTTTTTTCAGATGATTAATAGATAAATTCCTCACGTCCAGAAATTTATTTTAGAATTTTTGGGGTTCCAGATGTTGCGCTAGCTACAGATTACTACAGACTGTTCTGTTTTTGACAGATTCTGTTTTCCGTGTGTTGTTTGCTTGTTTTGATGAATCTATGGCTAGTAAAATAGTTTATAAACCATAGAGAAGTTAGAATACAGTAGGTTTAACACCAATATAAATAAAGAATGAGTTAATTACAGTACCTTTAAGTGGTCTTTTGTTTTCTTTCGCTAACGGAGCTCACGAGATTTTGTACTTTGAGTTTTGTGTTGTGAAGTTTTCAAGTTTTGGGTGAAGATTTGATGGATTATGGAACAAGGAGTTGCAAGAGCCTAAGCTTGTGGATGCACATGGAACCCCAAAGATAATCTAAGGACACCTAAAAGCCAAAGCTTGGGGATGCCCCGGAAGGCATCCCCTCTTTCGTCTACTCCTATCGGTAACTTTACTTGGAGCTATATTTTTATTCACCACATGATATGTGTTTTGCTTGAAGCGTCTTGTTTGATTTTAGTATTTGCTTTTTAGTTTACCACAATCATCCTTGCTGTACACACCTTTTGAGAGAGCCATACATGATTTGGAATTTGTTAGAATACTCTATGTGCTTCGCTTATATCATTTGAGTTATATAGTTTTGCTCTAGTACTTCACTTATATCTTTTAGAGCACGGTGATGGATTTGTTTTATAGAAACTTTTGATCTCTCATGCTTCACTAAGATTATTTTGAGAACTAAAATAGCATGGTAATTTGCTTAAATAATCCTAATATGCTAGGTATTCAAGATTGGTAAAAAAATTCCTATGAGTGTTTCGAATACTAAGAGAAGTTTGATGCTTGATGATTGTTTTGAGATATGGAGGTAATAATATCAAAGTCGTGCTAGTTGAGTAGTTGTGAATTTGAGAAGTGCTTGTGTTGAAGTTTGCAAGTCCCGTAGCATGCACGTATGGTAAACGTTATGTAACAAATTTGAAACATGAGGTGTTCTTTGATTGTCATCCTTATGAGTGGCGGTCGGGGACGAGCGATGGTCTTTTCCTACCAATCTATCCCCCTAGGAGCATGCGCGTAGTGCTTGGTTTTTGATGACTTGTAGATTTTTGCAATAAGTATGTGAGTTCTTTATGACTAATGTTGAGTCCATGGATTATACGCACTCTCAGCCTTCCATCATTGCTAGCCTCTTCGGTACCGTGCATTGCCCTTTCTCACATTGAGAGTTGGTGCCAACTTCGCCGGTGCATCCAAACCCTGTGATATGATACGCTCTTTCACACATAAACCTCCTTATATCCTCCTCAAAACAGCCACCATACCTACCTATTATGGCATTTCCATAGCCATTCCGAGATATATTGCCATGCAACTTTCCACCATTCCGTTTATCATGACACATTCATCATTGTCATATTGCTTAGAATGATCATGTAGTTGACATAGTATTTGTGACAAAGCCACCGTTCATAATTCTTTCATAAATGTCACTCTTGATTCATTGCATATTGTCGGCGTTCTAGGAATGGGGGTCCCCAGACTTTCCTGCTTGCGGCCTGCGGCGTGGCTCAAGTGGGGGCCCAGCGCGGCCCATCTTCATCAGCTCAAGCTCAAGACCCTCGCGAGGGGCCAAGCCTCGCGGGGCGGACAACAGGAAGCTTCCTCATAGGCAGCCTCGTCAGGAAGGCTCACGAGGAGGCGAAGAGATCAAGGCAGGGGTACCTCGCGAAGAGCCCGTGACGCAAGCCATGACAATCGAGACCAGGCGGGCGCCGGCCTGCGCAGTGTCCTTGTTTCCTCTTTGGTGCAAAGGGAGGAAGCACAGGCCAAGGCATCAGGCAAAGGTTGCCATTCCGGTGCAATGATACCAAGACCAGCAGAGCGGTAGGACGGAGGTCACCATGGAGCCCAAGACGGCATCATCACCAGTGCTTTTGGCAGCCGAAGACCACCTTTGGTCAGGATAACTTGTACTATATGTTCCCCTTCAAAATGGCCAATTGTTGGTGCCCTTCCCGCTCATTATTTGGGGAGAGGCCCAGGGCCTCTATAAATAGAGCTAGCCACCACATAGTAGAGACATCTAGAAAACATCCAAGAATCTGGTAGAGCCCTAGTAGAGAGAGAGAGAGGCGACTGAACTCACCCTAGCAGTTCATCACACCAGCTCAAGAACACCTCTCGCAAGGCTGTTCTTCCCTTGTACTATTCATCATCATCCCCTGAGGCAATCCACCACACCACACACTAGAGTAGGGTATTACACCACAACGGTGGCCCGAACCAGTATAAACCTTGTGTCCCTTGTGTTGTTCGTTGTTTCCAGCTTAGATCATGCAAGGAGATTGGACGTAGATCGGTAAGGGAGAGATCTCCATGCGCACCCTAGTGTTCGAACCTGAAGGGTCTGCCGGAACCCGAAATCCGACATTTGGCGCGCCAGGTAGGGGTGTGCCGGAATCTTTCTTCCGCCATTCGCGTGTGATCTTCTGTCGTGTCCGTGGCTGACGCTCGACGGGCTCGCGCTGAGCGCCGGGCTGCTCTCGCCACCCGCGTCGCCCAAACGGCGCCCATCGGCGGACATCCTCGTCGTTCCCCATCGCCTGTCGCCAACGCCGCCACCGGCCCGGCGGGGAACGAGCAGCAGGCCTCGTCCCAGCATCCTTCGGTACGGCGGGAAGGCCACACCGCCACACCATCGCTGACTCCAGCCGCTTCGTCGTCCCACGCCCGTCGTTCCCCCACGGATGCGCACGCCGCGCTGCTCCTGGCAAGAGAGCTCTTGCACTACCGCCCCGTCGACGACCTCTACAAAGACTAGCTCGCCCGCATCACTGAGCTCGTCAGCGCCGCAGGGGGCTCCCCCTTGACGTCCCTCTCGCTGCCTCGCCCTCCATTCCGCGCGGGAGGCGAGGATCAGGAGGTGCCTACACCACCTCCTCCCCAAGGAGGTGCCCTGGCTCCAAGGCAAGCAGCCCCGGGGCGAGACCCTCCGCGTCCGGCGCCTGCGCGGCAAGAAAGGAGCTGCCAAGAGATCCCTCGTCCCCAAGAAGGTGCTCGCGCACTCCCAGCGTCAGCGCGCCAAGATCGCGTCCCTTCACCTCCACGCCAAGACCCCGCTCTGCTCCAAGCGGCGGCGCGCAGTAATCCCCATGAGCAAGCCTAGTACCAGCAAAAGGCACCGGTGGCCACAGCAGGCTATCGTTCCCTCACCCCCCGAGCTATGCGGCGTCGCATGGCCAGGTAAGTTCAAGCCTGACCTGCCCCCTCGCTACGATGGCACGGCGGACCCGGCGGAGTTCCTGCAGCTTTACGAGCTATGCATCGAGGCCGCCAACAGAGACGAAAGGGTCATGGCGAACTGGTATCCCATGGCGCTCAAGGACGGGGCCCGCAGCTGGCTCCTGAACCTGGCTCCTGGCACAATCTCCTCCTGGGACAAGATGCGCACTCACTTCATCGCCAACTTCCAGGGCACTCGCGACTGGCCCCCGGCCGTGAGCGATCTGTGCCGCATCAAGCAGCAGCAAGGGGAAACCCTGTAGAAATACATCCAGCGCTTCAACAACGCTCGCCTCAAGATCCCCAAGGTGACTGAAGAAGCTATCATCTCGGCCTTCTCCAATGGCATACACGACGTCAAGATGAAGGAGGAGCTAGCAATCCATGAAGACCTGTGCACATCCCTGGAGCTGTTCAACTTGGCGACCAAGTGCGCCAGGGCTGAGGAGGGGCGCCTTTCCCTCCTCGAGCTCCCGGCTGCCGACCCAGAAGAGAAGAAGCCCAAGGCCAAGGACGTAAAGCGCAAGGGGGCTGTCGTGCTTGCAGTGGAGCCAGACACCAAGCGAGGCAGGGATCAGCCTGAGTCATCCAAAGGCAGCCGGTACTGCGTGTACCATGACCTCCACACCCACAACACCAATGAATGTCAAGAGCTCAGGGCCGTGAGAGATGGACGTGTCGGCCAACGCCCCGAGCGCAACGACAGGTGCTATGGCCGAGGAGGAGGAAGAGGTGGCGGATGATGGGAAGACCGTGGCCCTCGCCAAGGGTGGTGTGACCGACCTCGCGAGGATCACTGGCAGGACCAGCCTCGTGAGGGAGGCTGGAGAGATCAGCCTCGTGAGGATCGCCCGCACGGCAACGCAGGCCTTCCTCCTCTGCCGCCACCGCCAAGGAGGAACGAAGACCAACATCAGGACGAGGGGGCTGGGGGCTTCCAGGAGCCGCGCGCAATCGCTTGCATCTTGGGTGGAGCGTAGGCCCCAGCCTCACAGCGCATCTTCAAGCAGTCTGCTCGCGAGGTGAATGCAATCCTCCCCAAGCTTGAGGCCACGCGCCCTCTCAGGTGGTCTGCGTGCGCTATCACGCTCAGCTCAGCGGATCAGCTCAAGTGCGCGGCAACAGCCGGAACCCTCCCTATGCTTTGCTCCCCAGTCATCAGCAACGTGCAGGTCACCAGGACCCTCATTGACGGTGGAGCAGGACTCAACGTCCTGTCCGTTGAGACGTTCGACAATCTCCAAGTGACGTACGATCAGCTTCAGACAACCAAGCCCTTCTCAGGAGTCACTGATGGTTCCACTGTTCCGATAGGGCAGGTTCGCCTTCCAGTCACCTTCGGGCAGCGCAACAACTACCGCACCGAGCTCATCGACTTCAACGTCGCCCACATCCGTCTGCCATACAACACCATCCTCGGGTACCCAGCCCTGGCCAAGTTCAAGGCAGTGACTCACCATGGATACAATGTCCTCAAGATGCCAGGAAGCGGTGGAGTCATCACCGTACCCTGTGAAGAGAGGGACGCAGTATGTTCACTTGAGCGCGCGTTCCAAGCCGCAGCAATCGAGGACCCGGACCGCAGAAACGGAAGACTTCCCGAGGCGACCCCCAAGAAGAAGAAGGCTTCACCTGGCCCAAGCCATCAGGAGGCAGGCGCCTCCGTAGGTTTTGGGTCAGGATCTGCGCCCAATCAGGGAGCGCCACCCTCTCTCGCATAGGAAGGCGTGCCCGACGCCCTCCTCGGGCAGGGCTCAGGGGCTCTTTCTTGGAGAGCCACCGACTTTGCCAAGGTCGTGAGGGAGGCGCTCGGGCACCACTTGGAGGGGTGCTTCCAGGCACGTTTCCCTCAGGAAGGTACAAGGCAAGGAAGACCAAACCCTCAGGAGTTCATCGCAAGCAACACTTAGGAGCTACAGGAGTCGAGAGTCATGCGTGGCAGCCGCCTCTTGCCCGCCATGGCCCCACATCCAGGCAAGGATGGTGGGCTGCGTGTCTGCATCGACGTGCCAGGGCTCAACCAAGCAGCGTCTCAGGAGCGCCTCTGGCCTTCGCGCGTGGGGCGCTGCGAGGGTCCGCCTCACAGCTACGTTCGCATGCCTTTCAGCCTGCCGAACGCGGTCGCCGCTCATCAGCGCTTGCTGAGGAGCATTCTGGAGGCTCAGGAGGTCAGGCATCGTGCGGCCCTGGCGGAGATGGAGATGGCTCTCGGAGACCCACCTGTGCCCCCGGAGCCTCCCGAGGCTCTGATACGTCTCCAACGTATCTATAATTTTTTATTGCTCCATGCTATATTATCTACTATTTTGGGCAATATTGGGCTTTATTATCCACTTTTATATTATTTTTGGGACTAACCTATTAACCGGAGGCCCAGCCCAGATTTGTTGTTTTATGCCTATTTCAGTGTTTCGAAGAAAAGGAATATCATACGGAGTTGAAACGGAACGAAATCAACTAGAGAAGTTATTTTTGGAAGGAAACACACCTGATGAACTTGGACCCCACGTCAGGGGAGACACGAGGTGCTCCCGAGGGTGGGGGCACCCCCCTAGGGCGCGCCCCCTGTCTAGTGGGACCCCCGTGGCTCCTCCGACGTCCTCCCTGCACCCATATATACCCACGTGACCTAAAACTTCCAGAACGCAAGATAGATCGGGAGTTCCGCCGCCAGAAGCCTCCGTAGCCACCAAAAGTCAATTGGGACCCTGTTCCGGCACCTTGTCGGAGGGGGGAACCCTCACCGGTGGCCATCTTCATCATCCCGGTGCTCTCCATGATGAGGAGGGAGTAGTTCTCCCTCGGGGCTGAGGGTATGTACCAGTAGCTATGTGTTTGATCTCTCTCTCTCGTGTTCTTGAGATGATACGATCTTGATGTATCGCGAGCTTTGCTATTATATTTGGATCCTATGATGTTTCTTCCCCCCTCTACTCTCTTGTAATGAATCGAGTTTCCCCTTTGAAGTAATCTTATCGAATTGAGTCTTTAAAGACTTGAGAACACTTGATGTATGTCTTGCCGTGGATATCTGTGGTGACAACGGGATACCGCGTGCCACTTGATGTATGTTAAGGTGACCAACTTGCGGGTTCATGAACCTATGCATAGGGGTTGGCACACGTTTTCTCGTGATTCTCCGGTAGATCTTTGGGGCACTCTTTGATGTCCTTTGTGTTGGTTGAATAGATGAATCTGAGATTGTGTGATGCATATCGTATAATCATACCCACGGATACTTGAGGTGACATTGGAGTATCTAGGTGACATTAGGGTTTTGGTTGATTTGTGTCTTAAGGTGTTATTCTAGTACGAACTCTAGGGATGTTTGTGACACCTATAGGAATAGCCCAACGGATTGATTGGAAATAATAACTTTGAGGTGGTTTCGTACCCTACCATAATCTCTTCGTTTGTTCTCCGCTATTAGTGACTTTGGAGTGACTCTTTGTTGCATGTTGAGGGATAGTTATATGATCCAATTATGTTATTATTGTTGAGAGGACTTGCACTAGTGAAAGTATGAACCCTAGGCCTTGTTCCCTAGCATTGCAATACCGTTTACACTCACTTTTATCATTTGTTACCTTGCTGTTTTTATAATTTCAGATTACAATTACCTTTATCTACTATCCATATTGCACTTGTATCACCATCTCTTCGCCGAACTAGTGCACCTATACAATTTACCATTGTATTGGGTGTGTTGGGGACACAAGAGACTCTTTGTTATTTGGTTGCAGGGTTGCTTGAGAGAGACCATCTTCATCCTACGCCTCCCACGGATTGATAACTCTTAGGTCATCCACTTGAGGGAAATTTGCTACTGTCCTACAAACCTCTGCACTTGGAGGCCCAACAACGTCTACAAGAAGAAGGTTGTGTAGTAGACATCAACCCGCTTCTCGACTGCTCGAGGGTGGCCGTCTTGGTCACGCTCAATGGTGATGCGTGTCCGGCTGCGGCTAGCAGCTGGCTCTAGGTCTCTTCGGTCACGGGCGCCGCCTGTCGATGTCCGGGAGGTCGCTCCATGTTCTCGGCGAGGGGGGAGGTTCTCGGCATGCAGGCCAGGTTCCACCACGCGACGGTCGCCTTCTTGCTGCGTGGCAGCCGCGTCGAGGAGCTGCTGGACGCGCTTCATCATGCAGCATCGCTCGTCACCCTCCAGGTGATCTAGTTCGTCTGCCGCCGCCTGGGCAACACACATGTTCTCCAAGGGCATGGCGTAAATGGTACAGTCAACCCCCAGCATGCTGGCAACGGCCGCGCTCCGCTGCCGAACGGTGCCCATCCAACTGGGCTTGCCAACTGCCAGCGTGCCGCATCCAGCGCGGTCGATCTTGCACTGGTAGGCCTCGGTGAGGCGTCTCATGGTGGCCAACTTCTTGGCGCTCTCGGTGAGTGTGACACGGCAGGCCTCCCGCGTCTAGCCGTTTGCGTCTAGCGCGATGGGCTCGGACAAGTCCCGCATTGCCGCCTGCAGCGGGTCCTGGCCAGCCCCACCAGAAGTTCCATCGTGACTGATGACTAGCACCTCCGTGACGGTGCTGGCGTTAGCATCGCTGATCGCAGGTGGGACTGGATCATCGATGATCACCACGTTGGCAGGGAAGGTGTCAGCATCATGGGAATGGGGTCCCCAGACTTGCCTGCCTGCAACCCACGGCGTGGCTCCACTAGCGGCCCTGTACGGACCGTCTTCACCAGCAAACACTCAAGACCCTCGCGATGGGCCAAGCCTCGCGAGGAAGACGATGCAAGACCTTCTCGGGGGCAGCCTCACCAGGCTGCCTCGCGAGGGGCGGAGAGATCAAGGCAAGGGGCACCTCGCGAGGTCCCCGCGACGCAAGCCATGACGACCAGGCCAGGCGGGCGCCAGTGCGTGCAGTGTCCTCGTTTCCTCTTTGGTGCTAAAGAGGCAAGCGCAGGCGCAGAGTCCCGAGGCATCAAGCAAAGGTTTCCATATCGGTGCAACGAGACCAAGACCAGCAGGATGGTAGGACGGAGGTCACCGTGGAGCCCAGGACGGCATCACCACCAGAGCCTTTGGCGGGCGAAGACCATCTTTTGTCAGGATAGCTTGTACTAGCTGTCCCCCTTCAAACTGCCCGTTGTGGGATCCCTTCACGCCTAATATTTGGGGAGAGGACCCGGGCCTCTATAAATAGGATTAGCCACCACCTTATAAGAGGACGATCTGGGACAACATCGACTCACCAAGCACAAGAGCACCTCTCCTCAGGAGGATGTTCTTCCCTTATAACTATTCATCCTCAGCCCCAGAGGCAATCCACCTGTCGGGACCCCGATTCCAAGTCACATCGATATAGCGGTAACAACTCATATCAGTTTGCGGCCTCACGCACGGTATTCCCACGGGTGTCGCCTTACCCTGGCCCGGACCGTTTCGCCTTGGCTCACGTATATGAGTGTCGCTAGCACCATATGACAGAGAACCCGGGCCGATGGCTAGTCGTGAACCCAAAGCGGCACTACTTACGGAGGCATACATGCCCATCGAGCATGTCGTCAGCAGCGTGTGAATCCGGCTGTAGCACGGGCTAAACAGGACTCCGGGAACCCGGGCTGTAGCAGGCAGGCAGGACTCCGGATGTCACCGCGTGACATTTCCCCGAGGGACAGACACAGAAAAAGTGAAACACATGCCGGCCAGTCAAGTGTCATGAAGGGTAGTGCTGGCTAGCAGACTCCGGTGAACCGGGCTGTAGTGGACTACTATGGCTCAAGGAAGCACTAGACCTACATTTCCCCCATAAGAGAGGCTGCCAAGATAAACAACTAGTTGTCGGATCCCACACATAGCAATACACGTTCACACGTACGCATAACATGCAAGTATGTGCTGTACAACATGGCATCACAACATAACGCGAACTCATATAGATAAAGGCCCAGAAGAGCACATAGCATTAAATACAAACAGGGGTCACATGACCCATCATTCAGAGCATACAAGCAACAGAAGCATTACATGTCTGAGTACAGACAACTACAAAAGGAAAAAGGCTGAAGAGGCCTGACTACTACAAGTCCCTCCCAAGGGCACATGATCGTAGATGAGGTGCAAGCTACTCGTCGAAAGTCCAAGCGTTAAACTAGTAGACAGAGTCTCACCTGCAAAACATAAATAAAGCAACGTGAGTACAAAGGTACTCAGCAAGACTTACTCAGATCCTATCATACATGCATTTGTATCAAGGAAGGCAATGTGGGGTTAGTTGCAGCAAGCCAGCTTTGACTCAGTGGCTATCTTGTTCTATGACAACGGAACTTCTTTTGAGGTGAGGCAGCGCACACGAGTCCACTAATCACCACATCAATACTCTACTATGGATTCATCCTCGTCTCCCTTATGAGGCCATCCATAGCACTCACACTTGTCTTGAGCATTTTAGAGTATCCATTTCAAGTTTTCATGTACCACGTAAGCATACCAAGAAGTCCATAACCGAGGACACGGCTATTCGAATAGATCATGATACCCTGCAGGGGTGTACTTCTTCACACACGCTCTCAACCACTTATCACCATGTACACGTCATGTACCTCGGCAACCTTCAAGCGGAAGCCTGGCGAGGGTGTCGGCCACGACCTGACTAACCACACAAGACTCTATCCAGGTTTATCGCCTATTCGGGTTCCATCCGCAAGGAGATCCGGACGGGGTGTCGCTCACGGCCCCAAACGATGTGTGCAGGGTTCCCAAGCCCACCATCCGGGTGCCACTTGGTACACCGTGCCACTGTGCCTAGTCTGTCCCAAGCCCACCAGGTCGGGTGCCACTTGGTAGACTACTAACACTACCTACAAACACCAGAAACTAGTTGCGACTCCTGGACAGAGATCAAGTTGGTTAATAAGTCGAGAGGGACATTACCGGAACCCAATGTGTGGTAGTAAGCTTAGTCATTGGACAACATACACGAACTCAGTGCTAAGGACGGTTCATGAGACAACCCACCATGTACTCCTACATGGCCTCTCACCGCTACCTTTACCAAATCGTGTTCACACGCTTAACTCTCAACATCAGAACAGCATACTCCAATTCATTCCAATGAATCAGACCTGACATACTCTAAGCAATAGCAGGCAATGCATGGTAGGAACACAACATGGCTCAATCAACTCCTACACATGCTAGTGGGTTTTAACTATTTACTGTGGCAATGACAGGTCATGCAGAGGAGAGGGTTCAACTACTGCAGCATAAAGTAGCAGTTGAATCGTTGTTGTCCTAATGCAATAAATGAGAGCAGGAGCGAGAGAGTAGGATTGTATCAAAATGAACAAGGGGGTTTGCTTGCCTGGTAGATCAACAGGAGCGATAGAGGAGGATTGTATCGAATACAAGGGGTTGCTTGCCTGGTAGATCACAGGGGGTACTGCTCCTCTGACAGGTACTCTGATCGGTTCCGGAGCAGGACCTATCGAGAAGGAACGGTGTCTATAATCAAACACAAGCATATGCAACAATATGATGCATGGTCATGGCATGAATATGTGATGCTGTTGAGCTGATGCAACTAGATTTTATTTGGATGAAATCCATTTGAACCAAAGATTCAAATGCATCTCCAAAATAAGCTCTTTATATAAGCCATTTTGGTGTTTCACTTATACAGTAGGTATAAGTTGGTTTGGCATGCATGAAAATGGTACAGATGGATAGATTGAATTTTTCTGATAATTTTTCATATATAAATTATTTCATCTGAGCTACGGTTGAATTTATATGAATTTTTGAAGTTTATAGCATTTTCTGGAATTTCCTGATTTAATTTAAAACCAGAAAAGAAATAATTGCGTCAGCATGACAGCAGCATTGCGTCAGCAGGTCAAAGGCAGCTGACCAGGTCAAACCTGACGTTTGGGGTCCACATGTCAGTGTCTGTGGCTAATCCTAAAATAAATTAAACCTAAACTGGTTTAGTTAGTGGGGTCGGGCCCACGCGTCAGTGACTCAGGGATTTAGTTAGATGGTGATTAGCCTTAAGCTAATCACATGACCCATGGGGCCCACCTGACAGCCGGCGAGGTCAAAGGGTCAAACCCCCTGCGTTTAGCCGGCGAGGCCGAACGGCGGAGGGGCTCGGGATCGCGTTTCCGGCAACCAAAAGAGCCGCTGAGACCACGGGCGAGGAGTCGGGGCCCGTCCGCGTCTTCTGGAGTAAGTGGAAGAGGCGGGGACGACCGGAGCTCACCGGAATCGAGCTCTAGGCGACGGCCGGAGCACGACATCGAGCGGGAACGGGCTACGGGGCATGGCAAGGGCTGCGGAAGGCGTCTACGGCCTCCTGGCGTTGTGCTGAGCACGGTGGCAAGCTCGGGCGCTAGCTACAGTGGCCCTGGCCACGGCGGCGACATGGCTGGCGGCGAGGCGCTCGCGGTTGCAACAGGTAGCAGGGCTACGGCACGAAATTGAGCACGGGGAAGGAGGGGAAATGGAGGAGAGCAAACAACGGTCTCGATGGCATCAAGCGCGAGCTCGGGGGAGGTCCAACGCGGACGGAACGGCGACGGCGATCTCCGGCGGCTGGAGGTGAAGAAGACGGCGGTGACGGCTCCACGGGGCGTCCCCGGTTGCTTGGCTTGATGAAGACGGAGAAGGCGACGTGGCGGAGCTCGTGGACTCGTCAGAGGGGCGAGGGGACGGCTCTGGCGACGACTACGGCAAACGGCGGCGAGGATGGCGCTCGCCATGGCTGTGGCAAGCGAGGGAGAAGGAGAGGGGAAAAGTGAGGAGGTCGACCGGATCGGGATTGCACCCGCGACGTTGCCCAGCGCGTTGCGCTGGCACGGGAGAGGGCAGGCAGGCTGGTGGCGTGGCGGCACGGCGGTGCGCGCGCGTCGGCCACACGCATGTCCGACTCGCGCGAGGACAACGACGACTGGCACTGGGCCAGTGGGCTGGCTGGGCTGCACTGTGCCAGGTAGGTCGGCCCAGGTAAGCTTTCTCCACTTTTGTTTTCTTTTCTATTTTTCTGACATTTGTTCTGACTTAGCAGATAAAAATACCAAATCATTTTATTTAATTCTGTCAAATTTTGCAGGGACCTAAGGAATTAATCCAAAGCCCCTCGCCAAAATTCATAATTATTGGACAATATTTTGTATACATAAAAATATTTATCCAACGCAAATAAATACTGGATTAATTCCAAATGCCCAAAATAAATACTTATGAGCTCTTGAAAATATTGGTTTGATTTTTATCTCTGTCCAATATTTTCAGAGAGCAACATGAGCATTTTCTTGGACCCTTTTGGAGCAATTTTTACTTGGGTCATTTTCAGAAATGATTTTGAGGGTTTCACAAATCCCCATTTCAATTTTAAATGGAATTTAAACATGATGCAAACATGAAGGGCTAGCCTAGGTCATACCAGAACTAGGGATGTGACAACTCGCCCCCACTCGGAAGAATCTCGTCCTGAGATTCAGGAGTCGGCGGAAAGAAAGTGGGGTACTCAAGTCGAAGACGATCTTCACGCTCCCAAGTAGCTTCTCTCTCGGAATGATGAGACCACTGAACCTTGAGAAACTTGATGTTATGACGTCGAGTGACACGCTCTGCTTGATCAAGGATGCGAACAGGGTACTCTCGATAGGTGAGGTTATCTTGAAGATCAAGCGCTTCGTGGTCCACTCCGCAGATGGGATCCGAGAAGCAACGCCTGAGTTGGGAGACGTGGAAGACATCATGTACTCGAGAAAGATGTGGGGGTAGTTCCAACTGGTAGGCAACCTCTCCTCGTTTAGCGAGAATGAGAAAAGGACTAATGTAACGAGGAGCCAACTTGCCCTTGATACCAAAACGATGGGTACCCTTCAAAGGGGTAACCCGAAGGTAAGCCTTGTCGCGAACTTCATAAGCCACTTCCTTATGACGACGGTCATACTGGCTCTTTTGACGAGATTGGGTTGTTTTCAAATTCTCACGAATGATGCGAACTTGCTCTTCTGCCTCCTGGATCATATCCGGTCCAAAGAATTTTCTTTCACCGGTTTCTGACCAGTTCAAAGGTGTTCGACATCTTCGTCCATATAGAACCTCAAAAGGAGCTTTCTTGAGACTGGATTGGTAGCTATTGTTATAAGCAAACTCGGCGAAGGGAAGACACTTCTCCCAATCCATACCGAATGAGATAACACAAGCTCTAAGCATGTCTTCGAGAATTTGGTTGACCCTTTCCACCTGACCACTTGATTCAGGGTGGAAAGCGGTACTAAAGGAAAGATGGGTGTTCATGGCAGTTTGGAAACTCTCCCAGAAATGAGAAGTGAAAAGACTACCACGGTCTGAATTGATCTCTAGTGGGACACCATGAAGTGAAACTATTCGAGAAATATATAAGTCAGCAAGCTGACTAGCAGTGATACTCTCTCGAACAGGTAGGAAGTGAGCCACTTTGGAAAGACGATCAATGACTACGAAGATAGCATTATTCCCTTTCTTGGTCCTGGGAAAGCCGGTGATGAAGTCCATACCAACTTTATCCCATTTCCATTCAGGAATAGCTAAAGGCTGAAGGGTGCCAGCAGGCCTTTGATGCTCTGCCTTAACGGGACGACAAACTTCACAGTTAGAAATGAACTGAGCAATTTCTCTCTTCATCCTAGTCCACCAGAACCTCTGGCGCAGGTCCTGATACATCTTAGTACTACCAGGATGAATCGTGAGAGGAGATTCATGCGCCTCCTTAATAATCAGTTGTCGCAGATGTTGATTCTTGGGAACCACCAAGCGATTCTCAAAGAAAACAACACCTCGATCATCCATAGAGAAACATCCACCAACTCCCTTCTTAATGTTTCTCTTGATGCGAATAACACCCCTATCAAACTTCTGATCAGTAATGATCTGATCCTCAAGGGTAGGTTTCGCCACCAAGGTAGAAAGGAATCCATGAGGAGCAATGTGAAGGTTAAGCTTACATAATTCCTCATGGAGAAATGGCTGGCCCTGCTGCAACATGAGATTGTTGCAATAGGACTTACGACTTAGTGCATCAACCATGACATTGCCCTTGCCTGGGGTGTAAGTAATCCCTAAGTCGTAATCTGAGATCAACTCCAACCAACGTCTTTGCCTAAGGTTCAAATCTGGTTGGGTGAAGATATACTTGAGACTCTGGTGGTCGGTGTAAATCTTGCAACATTTACCGAGAAGGTAATGTCGCCATGTCTTAAGTGCATAGACTACGGCTGCAAGCTCTAGATCATGTGTAGGATAATTCTCCTCATGTGGATGCAACTATCGAGATGCATAGGCAATCACATGGCGATCTTGCATAAGAATGCAACCTAGTCCCTGTCGTGAGGCGTCGCAGTAGATAACAAAGTCTTTAGTGAAATCCGGTGGCACAAGTACGGGAGCAGAAGTCAGGCGTCTTTTCAGTTCCTGAAAACTGTACTCACACTGTGGGGACCACTCAAACTTTTTATCTTTCTTGAGAAGTTCCGTGAGAGGTTTGGCCACTTTGGAGAAGTTCTCAACGAAGCGGCGACAATAACTGGCTAGGCCAAGGAAACTCCTAACTTGCTTAACTATTTCAGGCGGAGTCCAATCAAGAACGGCCTGAACTCTCTCGGGATTGACAGCAATGCCCTTACCAGAGATTACGTGGCCTAGGTAGGTCACTTCTGGCAACCAAAATTCACACTTGGAGAACTTGGCATAAAGGCGGTGTTCTCTGAGTTTTTCTAACACAAGTCTAAGATGTTCGGCATGCTCTTCCTCGCTCTTCGAGTAAATAAGGATATCATCGAGGTAAACCACGACGAACTTATCTAAGTACTCCATGAAGATCGAGTTCATCAAGCGGGAGAATGTAGCTAGAGCATTGGTTAGACCAAAGGACATGACGGTGTACTCGTACTGACCATAACGAGTGACAAAAGCCGTTTTAGGAATGTCCCCGTTTCTGATCTTGATTTGGTGGTAGCCTAACCTCAAATCCATCTTGGAGAAGACTGAGGATCCAGCGAGCTGATCATACAGATCGTTGATCCAGGGAGCGGATACTTGTTCTTTATCGTGACCAAATTAACGGGGCGATAATCTACAACCATCCGGCCCGTACCATCCTTCTTCTTGACAAAGAGGACGGGGCAAGCCTAGGGAGAAGAACTAGGACGGATGAAACCCTTTTGCAAGGACTCATCAAGTTGTTCCTTAAGCTCGGCTAGCTCTAAGGGTGCCATCTTGTAAGGTCTCCTAGAAATTGGGGCGGTTCCGGGGAGAAGATCTATAACAAATTCTACATCTCTGTCAGGTGGAATACCTGGCAGTTCCTCTGGAAAGACATCCAGAAAGTCGCGGACTACCGGGATATCTTCAAGGTCAGGAAGAGGGCTGGCATTTAGAGAATAGAGTTGGCGCTTTGCAACTCTAGTGGAGACAGTGACTATCTTGCCAGATGGGTGTGTGAGCTGAACAGACCTGGTGTAACAATCAATCTTGGCATAATGAGCTTTCATCCAGTCCATACCCAAGATGATGTTAATATCTGAAGACTTAAGGGATATCAAGGAAGCTAGGAATACAAGTTTGTCAACATGTACTTCATTGCCATAACTTATCCTAGAAGTTTGCCACTTGGATCCAGGAGTTTGAATGAATAGTGGGGAGGGCATATCACAAAATGACATGTCATGCAAACGGGCATAACTTTCGGAAATGAAGGAGTGAGATGCTCTAGTATCGAATAGAACCGAAGCTGGGTGACAGTTGACAAGGAGTGTACCAAGAATGACACCTGGATCATCATGAGCGTCTTTAGCTAAGATGTGATGCACATGTCCAAGTTCAGTGGGAGCTGACTTGGCACTGAGCATCTGGTGTGAAGGCTTACTACCACGACCAACAGACTTCTCGGGCTGGGGTGGAGCAACACGGGTCTGAGTGCAAATACGGGCAATGTGGCCTTGCTCTCCGCACTTGTAACAAATCTTGGAGGTAGGACAAGGACCCGCATTGACAAGTGGTCTACCAATAGGCATGGGTGTAGCATACGGTTGAACTGGGTGAGGTGCCACACAAGAAGGCCTTGGTGTATAACCAGGTGGAAGAGCAGAGTTCAGAACCCAAATCCGGCGCTTCTGAGAGCTAGAACTGGAGGAAGAACCCAAATCACAGGTGTGCTTACGGGACTCCACGTAAGTGAGTTGAGATGTTTCTACGTTAATGGCCTTGTTCACAAGAGCCTGGAATGTATTGCAATGATGCAAGTGGAGATCACGATGCAACTTGGGATTGAGACCCTTCCGGAACCTAGCCTGCTTCTTGGCATCTGTGGACACCTCTTCTGTAGCATAGCGGGCAAGGTTCTCAAATTCCCTACTGTAAGCATCAACAGCCATCTTACTCTGGGTGAAACTACAGAACTCTTCTCTCTTGCGGTCAATGAGAGCCTGAGGAATGTGATGCTTGCGAAAGGCCTCAGTGAAATCTCTCCAGGTGCTTATCTGGCCAGCTGGAAGCATAGCCTCATAGTTCTGCCACCAAAGACTAGCAGGACCTTCCAGGTGATATGTAGCATAGGTGACCTTGTCACTTTCAGCTACGTTCGTAGAACGCAGCTTGTGAGGGATACTACGAAGCCAGTCATCTGCATCAAGTGGTTCGATGGAATGATGGAAGGTAGGTGGTTTTAGACCAATGAAATTATAGATGGTCACTGACTCCTTGCACTGGGGTGCGGTGTTCTCCTCGATACGTGCTAACAAGCGGTTGGTCTCACACTTGTTCATCTCAACTTCTAACATGAACTTTGCCAACGAAGACTGATCAGGAGGAACCTCATCCCTACCATCTCCGTGGTTCCGGCTACGAGCAACAGAACTTCGATTAACCGGCAACATCCTGAAGAACGAAACCAAGGAAAACAAGGATGGATTCAATGTCATCATAAGGGTGTAGAACATAGTACAAGGAAAATACTATCTCTTGAACTCCTAGGACAATTCCGAGAGCATAACGGCAGTAAAATGCTCAAAATGAGACATCCTGCAAATGATGGGGTAGCACCATACTCAACATCATCACTTAAGGTTCTGAGATATTACTAAACAGACTACATCGGAAGTACTTGAACTGGGATAAGACTCTGATCAACCAATCCTAAGAGACTATGGAGTAGTAACACGTGATCCTAATAGACGGGAGAGGAAGACTAGTTCCTTAACCCTGTAGGAAAGATAGGATGACTCAGATCAGAAGGGCATGAGGTATAAGGAGTAAAAAGAGCCTTACGTTCCCTTCCACAATCAATTCCCTTATATAACTAAAGAATATCTAGACTCAACTTCGACCAGGTTGGCTTGGAAATCCTACAGGCAGTCAGGCTCTGTTACAAGGCTGTCGGGACCTCGATTCCAAGTCACATCGATCTAGCCGGTAACACCTCATATCACTTTGCGGCCTCACGCACGGTATTCCCACGGGTGTCGCCTTACCCTGGCCCGGGACCGTTTGCGCCTTTTGGCTCACGTATATGATTGTGTCGCTAGCATCCATATGACAGAGAACCCGGGCCGACATGGCTAGTCGTGAACCCAAAGCGGCACTAACCCATGGGGACAGGCATACATGATTCGCATCGAGCATGTCGGTCAGCAGCGTGTGAATCCGGGCTGTAGCACTAGGCTAACAGGACTCTGGGAACCCGGGCTGTAGCAGGCTAGGCAGGACTCCGGATGTCACCGCGTGACATTTCCCTGAAGGGACAGACACAGGAACAAAGTGAAGCACATGCCGGCCGGTCAAGTGTCCTGAGCAGTAGTGCTGGGCTAACAGCACTCCGGTGGACCGGGCTGTAGCAGACTACTATGGCTCAAGGAAGCACTAGACTACATTTCCCCATAAGAGAGACTGCCAAGGATAAACAACTAGATTGTCGGGTCCCACACATAGCAATACACGTCACACATACGCATAACATGCAAGTATGTGTTGTACAACATGGCATCACAACATAACGCAAACTCATATAGATAAAGGCTCAGAAGAGCCACATAGCATAAAATACAAACAGGGATCACATGACCCATCATTCAGAGCATACAAGCAACGGAAGCATTACATGTCTGGGTACAGACAACTACAAAAGAAGAGGCTAAGAGGCCTGACTATCTACAAGTCCCTCCCAAGGGCACAAGATCGTAGCTGAGGTGCAAGCTACTCGTCAAAGTCCAAGCGGTACTACTAATGAGACAGAAGTCTCACCTGCAAAACATAAATAAAGCAAACGTGAGTACAAGGTACTCAGCAAGACTTACATCAGATCCTATCATACATGCATTTGTATCAAGAAGGTAATGTGGGGTTTAGTTGCAGCAAGCCAGCTTTGACTCAGTGGCTATCCTGTTCTACGACAACGAGAAACTTCTTTGAGGTGAGGCAGCGCACACGAGTCCACTAAACACCACATCAATACACCACTATGGATTCATCCTCGTCTTCTTACGAGAAGGCCATCCATAGCACTCACACTTGTCTTGAGCATTTTAGAGTATCCACTTTAAGTTGTCTATGTACCATGTAAGCATCCAAGAAGTCCATAACCGAGGACACGGCTATTCGAATAGATCATGATAACCCTGCAGGGGTGTACTTCTTCACACACGCTCTCACCACTTATCACCATGTACACATCATGTACCTCGGCAACCTTCAAGCGGAAACCTGGCGAGGGTGTCGGCCACGACCTGACTAACCACACAAGACTCTAGTCCAGGTTTATCACCTATTCAAGTTCCATCCGCAAGGAGATCCGGCCGGGGTGTCGCTCACGGCCCCAAACGATATGTGCAGGGTTCCCAAGCCCACCTCGCCGGATGGATCTATGCTTGGTACACCGTGCCACTTGTGCCTAGTCTGTCCCAAGCCCACTTGGCCGGGTGCCACTTGGTAGACTACTAACACTACCTACAAACACCAGAAACTATTTGCGACTCCTGGACAGAGATCAAGTTGGCTAATAAGTCGAGAGGGGCACTTAAGCATTCCAATCTGTGGTAGTAGCTAGTCATTGGAAAAGATACACAGAACTCAGTGCTTAAGGACGGTTCCAGTGAGACAACCCACCATGTACTCCTACATGGCCTCTCACCGCTACCTTTACCAAATCGTGTTCACACGCTTAACTCTCAGCACCAGAACATATCGTACCAATCCAATTCATTCCCGATGAATCAGACCTGACACAACCCTAAGAAATAGCAGGCATGGCATGGCAAGAACACAACATGGCTCAATCAACTCCTACACATGCTAGTGGGTTTTAACTATTTACTGTGGCAATGACAGGTCATGCAAAGGAATGGGTTCAACTACCGCAGCATAAAGTAGCAGTTGAATCGTTATTGTCCTAATGCAATAAAAGAGAGCAGGAGCGAGAGAGTAGGATTGTATCGGAATGAACAAGGGGGTTTGCTTGCCTGGTAGATCAACAGGGGGCACTGCTCCTCAGACAGGTACTCTGGAGCACTCTCCGGATCAGGACCTATCGAGAAGGAACGGTGTCAGAAATCAAACACAAGCATATGCAACAATATGATGCATGAACATGGCATGAGTATGTGATGTTGTTTGAGTTAATGCATCTAGCATTTATTTGGTTGAAGTCCGTTTGAACCAAGGGTTCAAATACAACTCCAAATTAAGCTCTTAAACATGCCATAAGTGTGTTTCATATATACAGCATGTATAGGTTGGTTGGTCATGCATGAAAATGGTACAAATGGATAGATTGAATTTTTCCTGATAATTTTTTGTATATAGATTATTTCAATCTGAGCTACGGTTGAATTTCTATGAATTTTTGAAGTTTAAACTATTTTCTGGAATTTCCTGTATTATTTCAAATCCAAAAATAGCTTATTGCGTCAGCACTGCATCACACTGACGTCAGCGGTCAACGGAGCGGCCCAGGTCAAACCTGACCTGTGGGGCCCACTGGTCAGTGACCCAGTGCTGCCTAGGTCACAGACAGGTGGGGTCGGGTCAATGCCCACATCAGCATAGTCAAAGCTGACACGTGGGCCCATTGTAATTAGATTAATCTTAATCTTGCTTAGTTAGCCGGTTAGTTAGGCAGTGGGGCCCGGCTTTCTATGTCCCAGGGTGTTACTAACTGCGTCATTAACCCTAATTAATCGTGCCACGTTAGCTTCACCAGATTAAGGGCCGGCGACCTTACAGTGCGGCGGCGACTCGCCGGCCGGCCGTTTCCGGCGACGGATGGCCGCGCGGATGGGTTCTATGGAACGCCCGCAGTGTGGCGCGTCCAGGGGTGGACGTGGGGATGCCGGGGATGGGCTGCAGCGGTGAGGGCGGCGAGCTTTGCGGCGGCGGAGCTCGGTGGTGTGCGGGTGCTGCGCCAGGGCTCGCTAACAAGCTGTCTGTGCTGCACGAGAGCGCCAGGGGTGCTCTAGGGCGCGCCCGTTGCACGACGGCAGCGAACGGAGCACGGGGAGCACGCGTGCTGCGGCAATGGCGGAGCCGAGCTTTGGCTCGTGTGGCAAGGGAGCTAGAGGGCACGGGAGGACAGGGGAGAAGGGGGAGATGACAGCGGGGCTCACGGAGATTCAAACGGCGCCGTCGTTGAGCTCGGGGAGGCACTGGATGACGCAGATCGACGGGCGAAGTCCGGTGGCAGATGCCGCGGTGACGAGCTCGGAGGCGTCGTCACAGGAAGTCCGATGATGTGACCTTCGTCTTGGTGAGGAGGTGCTCGATGGCGGACCAGTGGGACACGACAACGGGGCTCGGCGTGGGCAGTGGCTACGGCGACGGTGAGCGGCGGCGACGAGCTTCTCTCGGTGGTGCTCGGGGGAAGGGGAACAGCCGAGGGATAGGCACGGGAGAGAGGGGGAGAGTGACCAGGGGGTTGCGGGCGTCTCCGTGGCGCTCGGGTGAGGACGGGGGAGGCAGCAGGAGGTGGAAGCAGGAGGTGGCTTCGCCTCCTGTGCGTGCGCCACGCCGTCGTCCTCCTGGCAAGGAAGGAGACGACTGGCACCTGGCTCTGGTGGGCTGGGCCGTGCTGGGCCAGCTGGGCTGCCAGGTAAGGCCAGGTAAGCCTTTTCCTTTTTCTGTTTCCTTTTCTATTTTTCTGACATTTGTTTTGATTTGATAAAAATACCAAATCATTTTATTTAATTCTGTCAAATTTTGCAGGGACCTAAGGAATTAATCCAAAGCCCCTCGCCAAAATTCATAATTATTGGACAATATTTTGTATACATAAAAATATTTATCCAACGCAAATAAATACTGGATTAATTCCAAATGCCCAAAATAAATACTTATGAGCTCTTGAAAATATTGGTTTGATTTTTATCTCTGTCCAATATTTTCAGAGAGCAACATGAGCATTTTCTTGGACCCTTTTGGAGCAATTTTTACTTGGGTCATTTTCAGAAATGATTTTGAGGGTTTCACAAATCCCCATTTCAATTTTAAATGGAATTTAAACATGATGCAAACATGAAGGGCTAGCCTAGGTCATACCAGAACTAGGGATGTGACAACTCGCCCCCACTCGGAAGAATCTCGTCCTGAGATTCAGGAGTCGGCGGAAAGAAAGTGGGGTACTCAAGTCGAAGACGATCTTCACGCTCCCAAGTAGCTTCTCTCTCGGAATGATGAGACCACTGAACCTTGAGAAACTTGATGTTATGACGTCGAGTGACACGCTCTGCTTGATCAAGGATGCGAACAGGGTACTCTCGATAGGTGAGGTTATCTTGAAGATCAAGCGCTTCGTGGTCCACTCCGCAGATGGGATCCGAGAAGCAACGCCTGAGTTGGGAGACGTGGAAGACATCATGTACTCGAGAAAGATGTGGGGGTAGTTCCAACTGGTAGGCAACCTCTCCTCGTTTAGCGAGAATGAGAAAAGGACTAATGTAACGAGGAGCCAACTTGCCCTTGATACCAAAACGATGGGTACCCTTCAAAGGGGTAACCCGAAGGTAAGCCTTGTCGCGAACTTCATAAGCCACTTCCTTATGACGACGGTCATACTGGCTCTTTTGACGAGATTGGGTTGTTTTCAAATTCTCACGAATGATGCGAACTTGCTCTTCTGCCTCCTGGATCATATCCGGTCCAAAGAATTTTCTTTCACCGGTTTCTGACCAGTTCAAAGGTGTTCGACATCTTCGTCCATATAGAACCTCAAAAGGAGCTTTCTTGAGACTGGATTGGTAGCTATTGTTATAAGCAAACTCGGCGAAGGGAAGACACTTCTCCCAATCCATACCGAATGAGATAACACAAGCTCTAAGCATGTCTTCGAGAATTTGGTTGACCCTTTCCACCTGACCACTTGATTCAGGGTGGAAAGCGGTACTAAAGGAAAGATGGGTGTTCATGGCAGTTTGGAAACTCTCCCAGAAATGAGAAGTGAAAAGACTACCACGGTCTGAATTGATCTCTAGTGGGACACCATGAAGTGAAACTATTCGAGAAATATATAAGTCAGCAAGCTGACTAGCAGTGATACTCTCTCGAACAGGTAGGAAGTGAGCCACTTTGGAAAGACGATCAATGACTACGAAGATAGCATTATTCCCTTTCTTGGTCCTGGGAAAGCCGGTGATGAAGTCCATACCAACTTTATCCCATTTCCATTCAGGAATAGCTAAAGGCTGAAGGGTGCCAGCAGGCCTTTGATGCTCTGCCTTAACGGGACGACAAACTTCACAGTTAGAAATGAACTGAGCAATTTCTCTCTTCATCCTAGTCCACCAGAACCTCTGGCGCAGGTCCTGATACATCTTAGTACTACCAGGATGAATCGTGAGAGGAGATTCATGCGCCTCCTTAATAATCAGTTGTCGCAGATGTTGATTCTTGGGAACCACCAAGCGATTCTCAAAGAAAACAACACCTCGATCATCCATAGAGAAACATCCACCAACTCCCTTCTTAATGTTTCTCTTGATGCGAATAACACCCCTATCAAACTTCTGATCAGTAATGATCTGATCCTCAAGGGTAGGTTTCGCCACCAAGGTAGAAAGGAATCCATGAGGAGCAATGTGAAGGTTAAGCTTACATAATTCCTCATGGAGAAATGGCTGGCCCTGCTGCAACATGAGATTGTTGCAATAGGACTTACGACTTAGTGCATCAACCATGACATTGCCCTTGCCTGGGGTGTAAGTAATCCCTAAGTCGTAATCTGAGATCAACTCCAACCAACGTCTTTGCCTAAGGTTCAAATCTGGTTGGGTGAAGATATACTTGAGACTCTGGTGGTCGGTGTAAATCTTGCAACATTTACCGAGAAGGTAATGTCGCCATGTCTTAAGTGCATAGACTACGGCTGCAAGCTCTAGATCATGTGTAGGATAATTCTCCTCATGTGGATGCAACTATCGAGATGCATAGGCAATCACATGGCGATCTTGCATAAGAATGCAACCTAGTCCCTGTCGTGAGGCGTCGCAGTAGATAACAAAGTCTTTAGTGAAATCCGGTGGCACAAGTACGGGAGCAGAAGTCAGGCGTCTTTTCAGTTCCTGAAAACTGTACTCACACTGTGGGGACCACTCAAACTTTTTATCTTTCTTGAGAAGTTCCGTGAGAGGTTTGGCCACTTTGGAGAAGTTCTCAACGAAGCGGCGACAATAACTGGCTAGGCCAAGGAAACTCCTAACTTGCTTAACTATTTCAGGCGGAGTCCAATCAAGAACGGCCTGAACTCTCTCGGGATTGACAGCAATGCCCTTACCAGAGATTACGTGGCCTAGGTAGGTCACTTCTGGCAACCAAAATTCACACTTGGAGAACTTGGCATAAAGGCGGTGTTCTCTGAGTTTTTCTAACACAAGTCTAAGATGTTCGGCATGCTCTTCCTCGCTCTTCGAGTAAATAAGGATATCATCGAGGTAAACCACGACGAACTTATCTAAGTACTCCATGAAGATCGAGTTCATCAAGCGGGAGAATGTAGCTAGAGCATTGGTTAGACCAAAGGACATGACGGTGTACTCGTACTGACCATAACGAGTGACAAAAGCCGTTTTAGGAATGTCCCCGTTTCTGATCTTGATTTGGTGGTAGCCTAACCTCAAATCCATCTTGGAGAAGACTGAGGATCCAGCGAGCTGATCATACAGATCGTTGATCCAGGGAGCGGATACTTGTTCTTTATCGTGACCAAATTAACGGGGCGATAATCTACAACCATCCGGCCCGTACCATCCTTCTTCTTGACAAAGAGGACGGGGCAAGCCTAGGGAGAAGAACTAGGACGGATGAAACCCTTTTGCAAGGACTCATCAAGTTGTTCCTTAAGCTCGGCTAGCTCTAAGGGTGCCATCTTGTAAGGTCTCCTAGAAATTGGGGCGGTTCCGGGGAGAAGATCTATAACAAATTCTACATCTCTGTCAGGTGGAATACCTGGCAGTTCCTCTGGAAAGACATCCAGAAAGTCGCGGACTACCGGGATATCTTCAAGGTCAGGAAGAGGGCTGGCATTTAGAGAATAGAGTTGGCGCTTTGCAACTCTAGTGGAGACAGTGACTATCTTGCCAGATGGGTGTGTGAGCTGAACAGACCTGGTGTAACAATCAATCTTGGCATAATGAGCTTTCATCCAGTCCATACCCAAGATGATGTTAATATCTGAAGACTTAAGGGATATCAAGGAAGCTAGGAATACAAGTTTGTCAACATGTACTTCATTGCCATAACTTATCCTAGAAGTTTGCCACTTGGATCCAGGAGTTTGAATGAATAGTGGGGAGGGCATATCACAAAATGACATGTCATGCAAACGGGCATAACTTTCGGAAATGAAGGAGTGAGATGCTCTAGTATCGAATAGAACCGAAGCTGGGTGACAGTTGACAAGGAGTGTACCAAGAATGACACCTGGATCATCATGAGCGTCTTTAGCTAAGATGTGATGCACATGTCCAAGTTCAGTGGGAGCTGACTTGGCACTGAGCATCTGGTGTGAAGGCTTACTACCACGACCAACAGACTTCTCGGGCTGGGGTGGAGCAACACGGGTCTGAGTGCAAATACGGGCAATGTGGCCTTGCTCTCCGCACTTGTAACAAATCTTGGAGGTAGGACAAGGACCCGCATTGACAAGTGGTCTACCAATAGGCATGGGTGTAGCATACGGTTGAACTGGGTGAGGTGCCACACAAGAAGGCCTTGGTGTATAACCAGGTGGAAGAGCAGAGTTCAGAACCCAAATCCGGCGCTTCTGAGAGCTAGAACTGGAGGAAGAACCCAAATCACAGGTGTGCTTACGGGACTCCACGTAAGTGAGTTGAGATGTTTCTACGTTAATGGCCTTGTTCACAAGAGCCTGGAATGTATTGCAATGATGCAAGTGGAGATCACGATGCAACTTGGGATTGAGACCCTTCCGGAACCTAGCCTGCTTCTTGGCATCTGTGGACACCTCTTCTGTAGCATAGCGGGCAAGGTTCTCAAATTCCCTACTGTAAGCATCAACAGCCATCTTACTCTGGGTGAAACTACAGAACTCTTCTCTCTTGCGGTCAATGAGAGCCTGAGGAATGTGATGCTTGCGAAAGGCCTCAGTGAAATCTCTCCAGGTGCTTATCTGGCCAGCTGGAAGCATAGCCTCATAGTTCTGCCACCAAAGACTAGCAGGACCTTCCAGGTGATATGTAGCATAGGTGACCTTGTCACTTTCAGCTACGTTCGTAGAACGCAGCTTGTGAGGGATACTACGAAGCCAGTCATCTGCATCAAGTGGTTCGATGGAATGATGGAAGGTAGGTGGTTTTAGACCAATGAAATTATAGATGGTCACTGACTCCTTGCACTGGGGTGCGGTGTTCTCCTCGATACGTGCTAACAAGCGGTTGGTCTCACACTTGTTCATCTCAACTTCTAACATGAACTTTGCCAACGAAGACTGATCAGGAGGAACCTCATCCCTACCATCTCCGTGGTTCCGGCTACGAGCAACAGAACTTCGATTAACCGGCAACATCCTGAAGAACGAAACCAAGGAAAACAAGGATGGATTCAATGTCATCATAAGGGTGTAGAACATAGTACAAGGAAAATACTATCTCTTGAACTCCTAGGACAATTCCGAGAGCATAACGGCAGTAAAATGCTCAAAATGAGACATCCTGCAAATGATGGGGTAGCACCATACTCAACATCATCACTTAAGGTTCTGAGATATTACTAAACAGACTACATCGGAAGTACTTGAACTGGGATAAGACTCTGATCAACCAATCCTAAGAGACTATGGAGTAGTAACACGTGATCCTAATAGACGGGAGAGGAAGACTAGTTCCTTAACCCTGTAGGAAAGATAGGATGACTCAGATCAGAAGGGCATGAGGTATAAGGAGTAAAAAGAGCCTTACGTTCCCTTCCACAATCAATTCCCTTATATAACTAAAGAATATCTAGACTCAACTTCGACCAGGTTGGCTTGGAAATCCTACAGGCAGTCAGGCTCTGTTACAAGGCTGTCGGGACCTCGATTCCAAGTCACATCGATCTAGCCGGTAACACCTCATATCACTTTGCGGCCTCACGCACGGTATTCCCACGGGTGTCGCCTTACCCTGGCCCGGGACCGTTTGCGCCTTTTGGCTCACGTATATGATTGTGTCGCTAGCATCCATATGACAGAGAACCCGGGCCGACATGGCTAGTCGTGAACCCAAAGCGGCACTAACCCATGGGGACAGGCATACATGATTCGCATCGAGCATGTCGGTCAGCAGCGTGTGAATCCGGGCTGTAGCACTAGGCTAACAGGACTCTGGGAACCCGGGCTGTAGCAGGCTAGGCAGGACTCCGGATGTCACCGCGTGACATTTCCCTGAAGGGACAGACACAGGAACAAAGTGAAGCACATGCCGGCCGGTCAAGTGTCCTGAGCAGTAGTGCTGGGCTAACAGCACTCCGGTGGACCGGGCTGTAGCAGACTACTATGGCTCAAGGAAGCACTAGACTACATTTCCCCATAAGAGAGACTGCCAAGGATAAACAACTAGATTGTCGGGTCCCACACATAGCAATACACGTCACACATACGCATAACATGCAAGTATGTGTTGTACAACATGGCATCACAACATAACGCAAACTCATATAGATAAAGGCTCAGAAGAGCCACATAGCATAAAATACAAACAGGGATCACATGACCCATCATTCAGAGCATACAAGCAACGGAAGCATTACATGTCTGGGTACAGACAACTACAAAAGAAGAGGCTAAGAGGCCTGACTATCTACAAGTCCCTCCCAAGGGCACAAGATCGTAGCTGAGGTGCAAGCTACTCGTCAAAGTCCAAGCGGTACTACTAATGAGACAGAAGTCTCACCTGCAAAACATAAATAAAGCAAACGTGAGTACAAGGTACTCAGCAAGACTTACATCAGATCCTATCATACATGCATTTGTATCAAGAAGGTAATGTGGGGTTTAGTTGCAGCAAGCCAGCTTTGACTCAGTGGCTATCCTGTTCTACGACAACGAGAAACTTCTTTGAGGTGAGGCAGCGCACACGAGTCCACTAAACACCACATCAATACACCACTATGGATTCATCCTCGTCTTCTTACGAGAAGGCCATCCATAGCACTCACACTTGTCTTGAGCATTTTAGAGTATCCACTTTAAGTTGTCTATGTACCATGTAAGCATCCAAGAAGTCCATAACCGAGGACACGGCTATTCGAATAGATCATGATAACCCTGCAGGGGTGTACTTCTTCACACACGCTCTCACCACTTATCACCATGTACACATCATGTACCTCGGCAACCTTCAAGCGGAAACCTGGCGAGGGTGTCGGCCACGACCTGACTAACCACACAAGACTCTAGTCCAGGTTTATCACCTATTCAAGTTCCATCCGCAAGGAGATCCGGCCGGGGTGTCGCTCACGTCCCCAAACGATATGTGCAGGGTTCCCAAGCCCACCTCGCCGGATGGATCTATGCTTGGTACACCGTGCCACTTGTGCCTAGTCTGTCCCAAGCCCACTTGGCCGGGTGCCACTTGGTAGACTACTAACACTACCTACAAACACCAGAAACTATTTGCGACTCCTGGACAGAGATCAAGTTGGCTAATAAGTCGAGAGGGGCACTTAAGCATTCCAATCTGTGGTAGTAGCTAGTCATTGGAAAAGATACACAGAACTCAGTGCTTAAGGACGGTTCCAGTGAGACAACCCACCATGTACTCCTACATGGCCTCTCACCGCTACCTTTACCAAATCGTGTTCACACGCTTAACTCTCAGCACCAGAACATATCGTACCAATCCAATTCATTCCCGATGAATCAGACCTGACACAACCCTAAGAAATAGCAGGCATGGCATGGCAAGAACACAACATGGCTCAATCAACTCCTACACATGCTAGTGGGTTTTAACTATTTACTGTGGCAATGACAGGTCATGCAAAGGAATGGGTTCAACTACCGCAGCATAAAGTAGCAGTTGAATCGTTATTGTCCTAATGCAATAAAAGAGAGCAGGAGCGAGAGAGTAGGATTGTATCGGAATGAACAAGGGGGTTTGCTTGCCTGGTAGATCAACAGGGGGCACTGCTCCTCAGACAGGTACTCTGGAGCACTCTCCGGATCAGGACCTATCGAGAAGGAACGGTGTCAGAAATCAAACACAAGCATATGCAACAATATGATGCATGAACATGGCATGAGTATGTGATGTTGTTTGAGTTAATGCATCTAGCATTTATTTGGTTGAAGTCCGTTTGAACCAAGGGTTCAAATACAACTCCAAATTAAGCTCTTAAACATGCCATAAGTGTGTTTCATATATACAGCATGTATAGGTTGGTTGGTCATGCATGAAAATGGTACAAATGGATAGATTGAATTTTTCCTGATAATTTTTTGTATATAGATTATTTCAATCTGAGCTACGGTTGAATTTCTATGAATTTTTGAAGTTTAAACTATTTTCTGGAATTTCCTGTATTATTTCAAATCCAAAAATAGCTTATTGCGTCAGCACTGCATCACACTGACGTCAGCGGTCAACGGAGCGGCCCAGGTCAAACCTGACCTGTGGGGCCCACTGGTCAGTGACCCAGTGCTGCCTAGGTCACAGACAGGTGGGGTCGGGTCAATGCCCACATCAGCATAGTCAAAGCTGACACGTGGGCCCATTGTAATTAGATTAATCTTAATCTTGCTTAGTTAGCCGGTTAGTTAGGCAGTGGGGCCCGGCTTTCTATGTCCCAGGGTGTTACTAACTGCGTCATTAACCCTAATTAATCGTGCCACGTTAGCTTCACCAGATTAAGGGCCGGCGACCTTACAGTGCGGCGGCGACTCGCCGGCCGGCCGTTTCCGGCGACGGATGGCCGCGCGGATGGGTTCTATGGAACGCCCGCAGTGTGGCGCGTCCAGGGGTGGACGTGGGGATGCCGGGGATGGGCTGCAGCGGTGAGGGCGGCGAGCTTTGCGGCGGCGGAGCTCGGTGGTGTGCGGGTGCTGCGCCAGGGCTCGCTAACAAGCTGTCTGTGCTGCACGAGAGCGCCAGGGGTGCTCTAGGGCGCGCCCGTTGCACGACGGCAGCGAACGGAGCACGGGGAGCACGCGTGCTGCGGCAATGGCGGAGCCGAGCTTTGGCTCGTGTGGCAAGGGAGCTAGAGGGCACGGGAGGACAGGGGAGAAGGGGGAGATGACAGCGGGGCTCACGGAGATTCAAACGGCGCCGTCGTTGAGCTCGGGGAGGCACTGGATGACGCAGATCGACGGGCGAAGTCCGGTGGCAGATGCCGCGGTGACGAGCTCGGAGGCGTCGTCACAGGAAGTCCGATGATGTGACCTTCGTCTTGGTGAGGAGGTGCTCGATGGCGGACCAGTGGGACACGACAACGGGGCTCGGCGTGGGCAGTGGCTACGGCGACGGTGAGCGGCGGCGACGAGCTTCTCTCGGTGGTGCTCGGGGGAAGGGGAACAGCCGAGGGATAGGCACGGGAGAGAGGGGGAGAGTGACCAGGGGGTTGCGGGCGTCTCCGTGGCGCTCGGGTGAGGACGGGGGAGGCAGCAGGAGGTGGAAGCAGGAGGTGGCTTCGCCTCCTGTGCGTGCGCCACGCCGTCGTCCTCCTGGCAAGGAAGGAGACGACTGGCACCTGGCTCTGGTGGGCTGGGCCGTGCTGGGCCAGCTGGGCTGCCAGGTAAGGCCAGGTAAGCCTTTTCCTTTTTCTGTTTCCTTTTCTATTTTTCTGACATTTGTTTTGATTTGATAAAAATACCAAATCATTTTATTTAATTCTGTCAAATTTTGCAGGGACCTAAGGAATTAATCCAAAGCCCCTCACCAAAATTCAGAATTATTGGACAATATTTTGTATATATAAGAATATTTATCCAACGCAAATAAATACTGGATTAATTCCAAATGCCCAAAATAAATACTTATGAGCTCTTGAAAATATTGGTTTGATTTTTATCTCTGTCCAATATTTTCAGAGAGCAACATGAGCATTTTCTTGGACCCTTTTGGAGCAATTTTTACTTGGGTCATTTTCAGAAATGATTCTGAGGGTTTCACAAATCCCCATTTCAATTTTAAATGGAATTTAAACATGATGCAAACATGAAGGGCTAGCCTAGGTCATACCAGAACTAGGGATGTGACAGAGGGAGAGGGGTAGAGTGCTGGATGGGTGATGGAGTTTCTTCTCGAAGATGGTGGGAGAGGCCTACTAGACAAACTAAGGGTGGAACTGCAATGTTATCAATAAGAGTGGGATGTGTTTCTGTGTGTGCCTGTGCGTGATAGATCTGTCGGGACGCATCCATGGATGATGAAGGGGAACCATGTGTTTGGTAAGCAAACCTAACTAGATCGGTAGATCAATTGTTGTTTGTCGGAGGAAGGGAGAGACACAACTAATGAGGTAGATCGATTGACGTGTGGGTAAAAACGAGTTATAAGGACCTAGCTAGCTATATGTATAGCGAGAGATCGGTCGGTGTACGTCCATTTCTTAGAGGCAAATAAGGCCCAGCGAGACGGATAGACAGAGAGAATGGAGCTAGGAGGTGGTGCGAGAGGCCCAACTACTAGCTAGATAGGGGGAGGAGTGTGCGGTTGTGAGAGCGATGAAAAGAAGGGCGAGAGTTTACACGTGTGTATGACCATATGAGAGACACGAGGCAAGGACACATAAATGAGGAGATTGAAGGTGTTTTTGTATGTTGTAGGCAGGCATCGCTGGAGAGGTTTATCGATCGGTGTGTGTCGGAAAGGAGTTGTGGAGACTCTGGGAGAACGACCTAAAGAAAAAAATGAATGTGCCTGGTGGATAGAATGCCGGGGGAGGGGAGGGCGAGGAGGGCGTGTGCATGCACGAGAGAAAGTTAGTGGTAGCTACAAAGGTTAGAGGATTGTGTGGGTGTAAGAGACTAACAAAGATCATAATTTGATATGAAAGCGGATTCATATATTTGAATGGGAGATCATAGTGTTTTAAACATTGCATGCATGAATATAGTGGTGATACACGTGCTGTGCACATGTTATACCATAATGTGATAATGCATGGCATTTGCAACTCACAGCTAAATGCCGAACAATCTAAACCATACTATACATCAAACAATCTCACATTTTATTTGAATTTGTGATAATGTGTGGCGTTTGCAGCTTACAACTGAATATCGAACAATCTAAACAATACTATATATCAAACATTCTCACATTTTATTAGAATTTATGGTAATGTGTGGTGTTTGCAACTCACATCTAAATACGTGTAGGCGTAGGGGGCAGGGCACCATACATAATGTGATAAACACATTATACATATGAGACATGGTTTAGATTATGAAGATCTAGCTAGAGCTAGAAATGTAATGTGATTTGAAATCAAAATAAAGTGGATTCAAAAAATCTAGTTCGAGTTCATATAGTACACATAGTTCATATGTAACTCGAGACTAATCATGTGGTGTGCTGTGAAGATAATACACAAACGATGGTTTAACTTGACAATAATGATGATTGTAGATCTTATTAAAACAGAGAAACAAATTCAAATGCTTTGACTTCATAACAATCATTACTGTAGATCTTATTCAAATAGAGAAACGAATTCAAATTTAGTTCATATTGAAGCGGTAGTATATACGTTTGGAATGCACTAAAACGTTCATTTGAGTAGTAGGTTGCATGCATTATACACGTAGCGAAATATTTTAATTGAACATAACATGAATTCAAAGTTTTGAATGACATTTGTAGGGCGCATTGATTTGGTACAGTACACGTTAGGCTTGTCCGGAAATTTCAACCCGCGCCTTGTTAGCCCGAAATATTTAAGATATATCTTTGTCTTGTTGTGCTCTGACAACTCCCTCCATCTCAACCCGTGCCTTGCTATTCCGAAATTACAACGCGCGCGAAAACTCCCACCTCCTGTGAAATCCCGACACGCGAAATGCCCGTGGTACCCCTGAACTGAAAGAACCGCCTCAAATCGGTGGGGGTACTTTCGTAACTTACCCCACATTTCGGACAAGCGCGTCTCTAAGCCATGGTTCCCCACTGCCATCCCATCCGCCCACCCATTCGTACACCAAGGCCGCGAAAACCCATGATGAAACCCCACACCCTGCTCCGTCCGCCACCCAGCCGGAGCCTCTTCCCCGACGACATCGTCCACAGCAACACCTTGACGTCCCTCATCCACCGTACCGGATGAGGATCCGTCGTCGATCTCATCGTCCCGCTGGTTCAGCCACCCCGTCCTCCACCTCCAAGGAGCTGCCCCAACGTTCCCCTCGTCTTTCGCGCCACCTCCATTCCCACACCGCCATCTTCACCTGCACCACCGGAAGAGCATCATCATCACCGTTTCCTCGGATGAAGCTGCGGCCTAATCGGCGACACCAAAGAGGTTGTACACTAATCGCCGCATTTTCTTCTTGATTCGATCTCACAGTGCTGCCGGCGCTCGGTCCCGAGCCGACATGGCGCGGCTCCATCCACGGCGGCATCGCCGGCCACTTCCTCCATGGCATCGCTCCCTCGGCGGTGACGTCCACATCAGTAGGACCTGCTGCTGCTTTAGCTCTCACTCGCGCTGCTGCTCTGCTCTTGCTCTCGGTCGCCTGCCTGGTCTGCTCTTGCTATTGATCTTGCTCGTGCTGCTGCTCTCGCTCTTGCTCTTGCTTGCGATGCTGCTCCGATTTAGCTACACTTCACTCCGATGCCGCCGGGGTGAAGGAAGAACCAGCCGCAGCGGGGAGGGGGGCTCGCCGGAGAGGTACCCCACTATCTATATTAGGGTTCAGGATGGGGGCAGTGGTCGCCAGCGGTGGTGGGGCGTTGGCAGGGCGGTGGCGTGGGGATCGCCGGAGAAAAAGCTCAACACGGAGGGGGCTAGAGGGATGGCCGGGGCGGCGGCGGATCGGTGGTGGGGAGTGTTTTCGGGGCGGGCGGGGCGACGCACCGCTGGCCGCGGGCGGCGGGGCTGTTGTTTGGCCGGCTCAGGGGGGTGGAGGTTGAAGATGAACCGCAGGCCCTTGATTTCGTATCCAACGGCTGCAAAATTGACTGACCAGAGATGAAAAAGTCAGTCGACCGATGTGTAGCCTCACCTTTCTAGTGCGTTCAGTTTCGACAGCAAAATTCAGTTTCAACAGTTAAGTTCAGTTTCGACAGTTAAGTTCAGTTTCGACAGTTAAATTCAGTTTCGACAGTTAAGTTCAGAGATGAGCGGCTAATGTATTTTACATCTAGCACTTTGTGTTTATGTATTTTATGTCATGTATTGGAGATGCTATTAGAATTCCACTCTGGTTAACGTTGTTCGTTGTCTCTCTTGTCCTGCTTCAGCCTCGGCGTCGTACAACTCACCGGAGCTGCTCCAACGACGAAACCCTCCATCACAGTGGAGCAGTACCTCGAGCTCCATCTCCAGACGCCTAAGATCTTCTTCCCCTCCTCCGACAGCCAAGTCAGCCGGAGCATCCTCACCGGCCAACCCAATCACGCTGAGATCGACATGGCTTCGCCAAAGAGGTTGTACACTTGTTGCATCTCTTTTTTACTCTACATGTTATATATATTGTCCACTAAGCACACGTATTTGTTACTGTAGTGTCTCCTTGAAAGAAAAAACGTAGGAATTTTAATTTTCACTTGTCCTCCTTTTCAAATTCCTATTCATGAAGCACAAGACTAAGAGATAGTAGCATAATAGCATTATAACCGTACATTTTCTTGTGGTTTGACTTAATCTCACCATGCTTCTTTGCATCCTGTGATCTTCCAATTGTTGTGAATCAAACACCCAGATTGGCAGAAATCCTGTGTTTTTAAATTCTCTGTTTTGCACATGTATTCCTATCCTATTCCTGTCTATTTCCTATCCCTGCATCGTTGGAATCCTCCAATTCAAACAAGCCCTTACAGAATTACTTCTCTTACAAATAGTTGTCAAAGAAAACCTTGCGTGGTTTGTCCCGCTCCTGTTGCACCGTTGTCCACCCCAGCTCAGCTGCTTGAACGACAGAAGGGTCCAGCACAGCAGGGATCCGGCCTCCAGACTGTCTTTCACCGCCTCAGATCTTCTTCCCCGCCGCTGGCAGCCAGGAAAACTGCACTACCATCATCAACCGAGCAGATGACCTCGAGGACTACACGGGTCCGCAAGAGAGGTCGCACTCTTTCGTGTCTGCTTACGTTATGCATCGCTTAATATTACATGCTACTTTATCGTCCTGTTCACCATTTAGACTCTGAGTCAGCTCCAAACTAATGGTCAAACTTGAGTTTTTAAATGGTTGTGGGGTACATATCGGGGCCGCTATCAATAGTATCTATCTACTATCTGGTTAATCTCCGGTGTCTACTATGAGTTTCATGTTGGGTGGGAAACAAACAGTAAAGAAGCCATTATCTGTATTTTTTAACTGAAGTCATTATCAGCCTGCTATTATTGGTTTTGGGTCTATCCACAGGTTGCTACCATCACTCTGGATTTCTGCATGCACTCCTTACATAATCTCACTATGTTTTATTCCTATGCATGACAGTTATCGTAAACAATGGAACTGAACATGTAGAGCAAAAGATACGAGCCTTGCATGGCAATAAAATTCCATGCAGACGTCGCTCCATGGTAGGCGCAAAGGCAGCCCCCCTCCACGCATTTTGGATTGTAATCGAGAGGAAGATATCTGTTCTGAGGGGGATTCAGAAGGAGAAGACAACTCCTATTTACCCCTTGAGGTCTTCACTCTAACTTGGCATGCTGATGTTGGTTATATCATGCATATGGTGTCTTGCATTGCTTACTTTATACATCAAATATGTCATCTGCTTAGTTTAGACATCCTTTGTGTGAATGCCATCTGTTTAGTTTATTCATCGTTTATGTGAATTATGCAATGCCATCTTGTTTAGCCAGGCATCATTTATGTGAATTTTGCAATGCCATCTTGTTTAGCCAGGCATCATTTATGTGAATTTTGCAATGCCATCCTGCTTAGCCAGTCATCTTATATGTAAATTATGTCAGGCCATCCCTTTTTTCGTTACATATTACATTTGTCAACAATGTTATTACATTCAACTGCTCTTCGTGTGCATCAGCCATTTGACACGGTGATGGCAAATTCTGGAGTGAAAATAAGGTCTTCAGAGCAGACTATGCTATCTGACGAAGCACATATCTCGCTGGTTACGGATAGCTCCTCAGAGGAGGATTCAGAGACAGATGACCATTCCTATTCCCCCCACCCCCCCGAGGTGTATGCTCTAACTTGGCAGGGTTATGTTGCTCATATCGTGCGTATGATGTCTCGCATTGCTATGTCATTTGATTAGTTTAGACATGCTTTGTGTGAATGCCACCTGTTCAGTGTCTAATTACCATATATGTGAATTATGCATTGCCATCTTGTTGCAAGATATTATATATGTGAATTATACAATGCTATCTTGTTGCAAAGGCATTATATATGTGAATTATGTAATGCCATGCTGTTTAGCCAATCATCATGTATGTGAATTATATCATGCTATCATTTTTTGTATTATGTATTCCATTTGTCAACAACGTTTGTATATTCAACTACTCTTCCTGTGCATCAGCCATTTGAAGCGGTGATGGAAGTATCTGGAGTGAAAACAGGGTATTCAGAGCAGACAATGCTACCTGCTGAAGCAGACATCTTGCCGGTTACAGAGAGCTCCTCAGAGGAGGATTCAGAGACTGATGACTAGTCCTATTTTCTCCCTGAGGTCTATGCTCAAACTTGGCAGGGTTATATTACCCATGTCATGCATGTTGTCTTGCATTGCTTAGTTTTTGCATCATATATGGATTGCCATCTGCTTACTTGCTTACTATATAAATCATATATTTGAATTATATCATGCCATCATGTTTACATAGTACATACACATCATCTATCTGAATTATGGCATGGCAACCCATTTAATAAAGACATCATATAGTTATATCATCTCATCCTGTTTAGTGTTTACAGTCATCAGATTTTGAATTATGGCATTCTATCCGTGAATGTATGTGAATTATGGCATGCCAACCTATTTAATAAACACATTATATAGTTATGTCATGTCATCCTGTTTACATAGTCTCATATTTTGAACTATGTCTTTCCATCTTTTTAGTTAGCCATCATAATGTGAAATTGTGTCGTGCTATCCTGTTTAGTTAGCCATCATATATGTGAAATTGTGTCATGCTATCCTGTTTGGTTAGACAATATAAATATGAATTATTTCATGCCCTCTTTTATTCCCCACTATCCATTGCACCTGTCTATCATACAATGTCTATACTTCCAATTACTTTTCTTGTTTATCAGCCATTTGAATTGGAGAGCGTGATGGCAGTATCTAAGGGAGTAACAACACGGTCTTCAGAAAAGATAGTGCTACCAGTTGATGCAGATAGAACCACGGTTGTACTTGCCCAAGGACCAGATCCACCACACATAACCCAGACTCTCGCAGATTGTACCCCTACCCAGTTGGACAGAGAACCAGCTACACCCCTTCTAACCCCAACCCCGGCAGATAGTAACCCAGTTCCTGTTGACACAACACCGTCTCCACCACAGAGCACCCAAACACGAGCAGTTAGTAAAGGAACTGCAGTGCCCAAAGCACGAGGACCACCACTCTGAATCCCAACTCAACGCTTAAAGGAGAAGAAGATTTGTTCTCACGTCAGGTTCTGTAGCTATGGTTCATACTCCTTTGCTCTTGCATGACTGTATTTACTCATACCAACTATTTTCAAATTTGAAGGATGGAATTGAAACTCCAATGGCGCAACAGGTATGTTTTAAACCTGTTTCTTTAACTGGTTTGCTGTTGTAACCTGCTCTATGTTGATTTCAGTTTCAATTGAATAAACAGTTATGTTCTCATGTCATGCATATTACAAGTGTTGTTATTGCTCTATAGTTACCCACACTTATATTCTGTCTATTCTACTTTGTCTTGAACAAATATTATTTGAACTGTGTCTCTATCTTGATTTGGCAACAAAAACTAGAATGATATAGACCATAAAGTGACCATGGTACATAGATATATATTTGTTTCATGCTGTTATCCTGTCCACTTTACTACTGAACTCATTTACCAAAATGAGTTTCATATACAACATGGTAAACATGTGATGTGTCTGCTTGTTTCTCTTTTAGAATGCGGACAAAATATTGGAGAACAGTACCGCATTATCCAATGGTAAAGGAAGTAATGCAGATAAGGTTCAAGATAGTGAGACATCCTTGTTGGTCTCCAAGAAAGCTGATAAAAACTATCTTGACGACAGTGAGGGAACCCAAAAGTCATGTCTTGATGTAGTGTTCAAGTTACTGGCCACTACTGCTGGCACAAGCTCTTCGAACTCGCTGCCTGAATCAGTTCGTCTTCTTAAGTCTCAACTTCAAGTTGAAAGACATCGATCAGATGTGCTGCAACAGGAAGCTGAAGGACTGAGGAAGTCCCTGCAGAATTCAAATGCATATTTTCTGGTGCAACAGCAAGCGCTGGAGGATTTATGCGCCAAACAAGAGAAAGTTAATAAGCTTGCTAAGCATCTTGCCAGCATTATGGGTATCCAGAATATTGTTTCTTGAGATCTTCTGAAGTGGTTTCAGTTCTGGATTTGTTTTGCTGCGGCGTTTATTTGTGTTGGTCGCCAACTTTGACAACCAGTGTATATGATATGCTGCTTTGTTCCCTATATTTGCACTGGTGGCGAACTTTGATGCCCAGTGGATGTAATATGTGTAATAGCCGTGATAGCCTAGCGTTAGTTGCTTGCTTATTTATTTCCTTGTTGTCTTGTTTATTTGTTTGCTTCTAGTCATTGCAGTTCTTTTTCCGCGGTTAGCTAGTGGCTGCAATAACCTATTTTTTAAAACTAGGCCACAATAACCATGGGCTAATATTTACTGTAGTGACACTGGGCCTCCTACTGGCCATAGAAACAGTGGGCCTTCTACGAGCCGTAGAAACAATGGGCCTTCTACGGGCCGTAGAAACAATGGGCCTTCTGTGGGCCGTATTATCAATGGGCCTTATACGGGCCGTATAATCGATTAGCCAAACATGGGCCAAACAGACCGCATTATGGCCGTAAACGGGCTAGAGTTGGAATCGTCTGTTCGTGGGCCGACCATAATGGGCCATCGTTAATAGGCCGTATTTGATGACGCTATGAAACGGCCCAACATATTAACAGACCACAAACGGGCCGACTATAACCACGGGCTGAATTTGGCCCACAAGTAGAAAATGACAGTAACGGGCCGTAAGTAAACGAATGCTGGAAATGAGCCCAAGAATAAATGGGCTCTGAGAAGGCCGAAAGATAACATGGCCTGGAAACGGCCCAACGGAATAACGGGCCGTTAATGGGTATAAAGTGATACACTGTTCATTACGGGCCAGTTTCACCACGGGCGTTAATGGGTGTAAAGTGATACACTGTTCATTACGGTCCAGTTTCACCACGGGCCGTTAGTAGGCCAAGAGTTACATAGGGCCTCATATGGGCTGAAAGACGTCATGGGCCATACATGGGCCAGAAGTGAAAACGGGCTGGAATCATATTGGATGGCCCAGATGACGCTACTGAGCCTAATTCGGATAGGGCGTAACGGGCCTTGGGTTAGCGGGCTGTAAATGGGCTATATTCGAATAGGTCGTTAACAGGCTTTCCATGGGCCGGCCCGCCAGCTTTTGACCAAGTCAAACGGGCCAGACTTTTCACAGGAATGGGCCTCTGTTGGGCCGTGCCACGTGTCGACGTATCATAGGCGCCTTCCGTCCAATGAGTGATTGACATCTGTCCCAATGATGAGCCGACACGTGTTTCCTCCAGCCAATGATGATTTTACACATGGAAAATCCCCATTGGTCAGGGCTGTTAACAGGTTATCGGATCCAAAGCCTGACCGGATAGCTTCACGGTGTTCCGTTGCGGTGGATGTCACGTGTCGGTCACCCTTAACGAAAGCACTTCTGTGACGCGTGATTTATTGTCATGGAAGTGGACACTTCCGTGATGATAATTTTGGTAATGTCATGGAACACTTCTACGACAGCACAGGTATGACTATCTTGATTCTGTCATAAATTTGTCATGGATGTACATGCATGACAGAAAACGCGACCTACTCTGACAAACACGTATCATCACGGAAGTGTATTTTTTTTGTAGTGTCCTGCTCCCTCTCCCTCGTGTGCTCCTCCTGTGTGATTTCGATTTGATTGTGTGATTGACTGATTGTACTTCATGGTGCTTGCACTTCCAAGGACAATTTATTCCAGTGCCCGATTCATTGTCCGTCTCAACCAAACCTCACATGGTGGTGCGAATTTATGCTAGGTATATGCTTCTCTCTCCCATCAACTCCTCTGATTGTTCATTTATTTATTTTGAATTTCTCAAATTTTGGTATGTGCATTTGGCCTTATAAATTTAGACATTTTGTTTCTTCATTTGGTTTGCTATAGGAATAAATGTTCCAGGGTTGGAGAAGAGGGGGTTGAGCAGCAGCTGAGCTTAGGTGAGTGCTCAGGTTGATCACCTGCACCAAGAAAAGTGTGATGCCAGTTATGCACTTTCTTTTCATAGAATGTTGGTATCTGTATCTTGCTGAATGGACAGAGCTAATGTTCAGTTCATTGTCTCAGGTACAGAGCTAATGTTTAGTTCATTGTCTCAGGCATGGATTTACAGATTCAAAATTTTCTTGTACACTTGCTCGGCGCACACCAGCTAGGCAGGCCAGGGGATGAAGGTACGATGCAGTGAGTGCAGCAGCGGCAGCGGGGAAACCCCTCCTAGCCTAGCCTCATCCCTAGCCTCTACCTGCAGAGGAGAACCCCAGGAAAGCTAAAAGTTTGTGGAGGAGCGCCGACACAGGTGAGCATCTTCCTATTTTTCTTCATCCTTTCCTCAACTTCCATGGTAACCTGTGATTTTTTCTTCCAGTTTTTAAGAGGGTATTTCGGACTTAAGATTGATCTGGTAGTGCACGTGGTGTGGTGTGCCATAAGCAAGAATATCTTATCTGCGCCATGACAATAAGGGCTTGCTGCAGCCAGGCAGTTCTTGGGAGTATGGTGCTTCGATTTGGTTCCTATGGTGGTATCTTCCCTCCCTTCTCCCTCCGCCTATTTCTTACTTATGCTTTGATATGTTGTATTGGCGTAAATTATGTACTTGGTTGAGTCCTACTTGCTTATTGAGATGAATCGTTTACAAAGTTATAGTGTTATTTTCAGAATTTGTAGTGACACTGTTACCTTCAGAATTTGAGATGAACCATTTCCAGGGCGTATATGGAGAGCCTAGAAGCAGCAGGGGTCCACGGAGCAGCGGATGCGGTCGATGGAGTAGCAGGAGCAAGGAGCTCGAGATGGTTCAGGTTTGCCTCCACTTGCTCTCTTATTCGTTGGTATACAGCTAGGTTGTTATATACAAGTTGTTCATCTTTATACAACTAAGTTTTTGCGGCATTTTCTATTGTAGGAAGAGTGCCTACAGAGATTACAGAACTGGATAGAGGTGCCTTATGATAGTATAGCTAAAGAACAACAGGTATGACACTGCCACCTATGTGTTTCATTTTTATTTGTTGTGATATTTCACACACCCCATATTGGCACCCCCTCTATATTCCCACTCTTATAGACTTGCAGAAACACATGTTGCTTGTCTCTATTTATCTTGGTCTTTACATTATAAATTAAAACGTAGCTGGAAAGAATTATGGGTCATTTTGGCATGAAGCTCGAGAATGATAATACCACCTCAAGTGGGGATAAAGCAGAACAAGAAATAGATGAGATGTAATTACTGAAACTAGAAAAAAAATACTATTCTAATTATGCATATGTAAAGTCATGATTATGTGTGGACCAGATGTGTGCTTTTTTCCATTGCATACGAGATTGTCGGTTAAAAGAGTTTTTTGTCTTCCAGCAATGAGCTTTCATTTTCATTGTGGAGGTTTGTTCGGTTCATCTCCTCTGGTTATTTTTTTCAGTTTGTCTCTTCAGAAGTTTGGGTGCCTCTGTTTTGCTACTTTTTAGTTCTCATCATTAAGGTTTGTATCTTTCCTCCCCTCTCGGATTGTTGCATCCTTATTGTGTCTCATCATTAAGGTGGCACATACAAGTATTAATTTGTTGAGTTCTGCTAAAGTACCGCTGAAAATTCAAATTCTATATACTTTACTTTTGGCTATACACGAGAATACAGTACACACATTTGATTAGTGATTAAATGTGAAGACCATTGTGCATGTTTTTCTGAATGTGGATTAATTAAATTTTATTGCTTTATGGTGAGATGAATATGTTGATTATAATGATATAATGTTAAGAGATTTTCAAGTGTAAGCTTGTAGCAAATTATCTTCTAATCCAGACTCCATATCATTATTTATATTGTAACACAAATGTGTTCTATTATACTCCCAGCCTTGGTACATGAAGGCATGATATTACCCCTCTCCCCCTGCCCCTTCTATGTATTTTTGATTTGTTTGTGTGACTATTGAATGGTGCTTGCAGGTCCATGGACATTGCCAGAATTTTCACTTTATTGCAGTGTCGTATTTTCAGATCTCATGTTCCTCAAGGTAATGGACAAGATTGTGTTTTTGGTAGTATGGCACCATTACAACATTTTCTATTCTGTCATTCATTTGTTATGCACCATATTTAAGGAAATAGAGGAGGCTTGTTTGCTATTGTTATGAATCTGTTTCTGAATATTATTTGTAGATTTATGTTTGGAAACACCAATCACAGTAATGTTTTTGTGTCTGTAGATAGATTTGCATATTTCATATACTAATATCGAAATTGAAAAATTGTAAGAAATATGGTTGGAGATGTCATGTAAACTGGTAGTTTTCTTAAGAAAATCATTGTCATGTAATCTGATATATCATTAGGTTATTTGTAATACTGCTGCAATTTCTTATATAGTTACAATAATTTAATGTGTAGGTGACAAGGCTTTGGAGCCATGGTTTTCTTAGGTAGCTTTATTTTTTTCCGACAAAGGGTGAATTTTATTACTCAAAATGAAGCATCAAGTGGATACAAACATAATGGGCGTACACCCGGCCTCTGCATAGTTAGGATGCACACAACCAACACTAACGCACACATACTTAAAACATGCCGGCAAAGAACAAAGTCATACAAGACCAAAGCTATACCTAAGCGATAAAAAAGTGATCAAAACAGCGATCGACAAAGTACTACAACGACCATATCCGCACCAACCATCTCTTTGACACCACAAGGACCATAAGATTCTTCAACAACAACGTCTTCAAGAAGGAAACAACGCCCATGCGCCACCGTCACCGGATTCGACCATCAAATGTCAAATGCTAGGTTTTCACCCTAAAGAACAAGTCCGAGCATCCAAGCAATGCCTTCAACAAGGTAACGATGCGAAAGCATCATCATTGTCAGGTATACCAACTCTGGCCATACCTAGGGTTTTCACCCCGGAGCTCGAGACAAGGTACTCGAGAAGCACCACATCAAAGTCAACATGTGTTGTCGCCACCATTTTTCCGCGATTCCAGCAGTTACATGTGTTGGGCTAGAAATCACCCTCGTTACTGCACAACCATTCCCTCTGCGTCAAGTCGCCGTCCAGAGATTGCATGCCACTGTCGAAGACTGACTGACTAACTGGAGTGAGACACACTGAAACCCATAAAGAAGCCTTTTGCGTGCATCTCGCAATGTCGTCAGTATAAACCGCCAACAGTAGTCACTGGATCTGGAGAAAGAAACCATCACAAAGACCTTTCGTGACCATCGCAATCCGCAGCTGGGGTGCCGCCATACGTAGGCCAAAGTGACTACTAGACGGACCATCGCTGCGGCGGAGCACACTACACCAGACAGTCACCTCACAGGAGAGAGTGCCGCCCAGGCCCATCGGACGCCATGGCCGGATCTGAGAACGACACCTTGCAGCGTTCATGCGCCGTCATGGACATCATAGCCGGGTTGCGTGACCTCTGTCAAGCTTGTCGCCAGGCACACCGGGCTGGTGCTCGTGGCGGCTGCAGCCAGCAAGAGCCGCTCCGAGGCGACACCACGCCCCGCGTGCACCAGATCGAAGCGAGCAGCACATCCCGCATCTGCTTGTGCTGCTTCTCCTGTACTGCTGCGTGAATCTGCTGGTCCAACAGAGCTATTTATTAGCGCTATGAACCGCCGCATCTACGCAGAGGCTGATGCGGTGCCGCCGGAGTTTCATCGTCGCTGCTGCTCACTTCTACTCGTCGCTGCGGAACTGCCGGGGCCCCGCCGCCACCGTCGACCGCACGGGTTTTGCCCGGCGGCGGCGAGGGAAGAGAGATCGGAAGGGAGGTCGCAGAAAACTGGATCGAGATCGCCTCCCGTGTCGCCCGTCCGGACAAAGCTAATCTCTTTAGGTAGCTTTATTAGGGCATCGAACTATTTGGTGCTACAATTGTTGTAAATGTCTAACTTTGTAAGATATTCATCATTGGTTCATCATAGTATGCTTTCTTCTGTGCCTTGTTTCACAGGCTTGCTCTCACTGCTGCTCTAGACAGGGAACGTTGATGACAACATACAGGTAACTCTTTCGAAATCATGGATAGCATAAATATACAGTTGTATGATTAAATTTGAGGTTATTTCTTAAACCGGCATATACTTTCCTTGCATTGAGAGCACAATTTATAATCAAATGGAAACGGCATACCTTTCTTTACTTGGAAGTTGGAACATGGCATCCAGCGGAGGAAGATGAGTACCATATATGTATATCAGTTTATCGCGAGCTCTAAAAAGGTTTTCGTCTATTGCTTTCGCACATCAGGCTTTTTCCTGATTGTCGCCAGTACAAAAAGAGCTTGCTGACATGTATAGAAGAATGGAATACACGTTCTTGAAATGAAGCAACTTATTAAACAAAACCATGGCGATGTGTACTCCTTGCCGCTGATTTATTGAGATCCAGCTGAAAATAAGGGGAAAACAAACATCATCCTGCCATTAAGTTATCTCATATTTATGGAGAAAAGTTACACAGTTAGCTATTGCAAAAATACTAAAATTCATGTATGTATCCGGCTTCATTATGGAGTTGAGAACGAAATCATTGGAATTCTTATGTTGAGAAAAGGCCAATGGAATATTATTATTATGTGTTACAAAGTTCATACAAAGAATATATATTGTAGTGCTCTAAATATAAATTAAAATATTACTAGGGTCCTTGGTTAATGCATTGTTTTTTCTTTTCCATCCAGAATGATATTAGAAGATAAGGAATTAGTATGAGATGCTTTAGGGGGTTAAACAATTGGATAAGATTAAATACATGTTGTGCCGAATTGGCAGTCCTTCGTCCGTATTTTCTTGATAATGATGCACCATTTGGTGACAGGTTCTCTACAAAACTTAAATTTACACTAGAAATTATTTGTTTTTATGACACACAGCCGTGTAGCTGTGATCTTAGAGTTAAGATATAATGGAAAAGGGATCTGAAATGTGGTTTGTATGACCGAAAACATTCTTCACATATGGTTAGTTATGACCGAAGACAGTGTGCTGTTTTTTATTCCATGCTCCAAATATTTCATGTCCGATTCATAGACATCCTTGAATTGCTTAACGATGATGGCATGTTTGGTGTTCATATTTTTGTCAGCCAAATAATAATAGGTGCACTTGATTGTTTGAGGAAATGCCAACTGAAAGCTAAATTCAGTTAGAATTAGATTTGTGCACGTGTGTTCTTGATGCTTCATGTACGACCAGTTCTCTCGAATAATGAGTTACTCCCTTAATTTTACAATAGAGATAATTTGTCAAAATTGTGTTTTTGTGAACATGCATAGGGCCTCTCAGTCTTTAACCCTGACTATAAAAATCCATTGATGGAAGCCGGGGAGGGCCGAGATGAACATCCGGCTCCTGGGTCTAAGCCATCGAGATGATAGAGACGATGTTTCCATGTCATCTACTCCAGCAGCCGGACAAGGCATATAAAAACCATGGATCCTTGCTCCCCAGGCCGCAAAATGATCGCAGTGATATCTACGACCTCCTCCTAGGTGTATTAATCTCAATCTCATGTTTGGTTTTCTTCCCTTTTCTCTTCTAATGATGTAATTTCTTTTACTAAGATAACACCATGTTTGTTGTAATGCCTTATTTGATGTAAGATCCCTTTTCTACTTTGAATGAATTTACTGCATATATTTCTTATTTAGTTTAGTTCATCATTCAGAGACGATTGAATATTTTTGTCCTTCACAGGTTAAATGAGCATTGCAAGTATGTCTAAGTTCTCTTTCTTCAAGTGCTTCAAGTAAATGAAATTGTTTATTTCGAATTTAATACCTTTTCATAATAATCATAATGAGAGAGGGGTATGCTTCTCTCTCTCTCTGGGCAAATGTTACTTTAGACAACATGTACTAAGAAATAAAAACTCTGGAAATGTGTTTGAATCTCAGAAAAAGAGTTCGTAGTTCTTATTCATACTTAAAACACGTGAGGCTCTGCAAATTAAACCATGTTTTTTTTTCAAGGCGCATATGGATTTAGCAGACCACAACTAAACCGACTGTATATACATGGCCTGTCCTTAGTAAAGGAAACTATTTTCATCACGAACATGGCTTTAGTTGAAGGTTCTTGCAGCATGAAACTACTTTCATCGACAACATGTATTCAGCAGGTCTCTGCGCCATTTGGCGCAATGGGTCAACTAGTGTACTGAATAAGAAAGGGATAAAGAGTTGGCTTACAATCGCCACTTCACACAAATACAAGTTAAACATACATCATCCAGAATACAGCCAAGGTCCGACTACGGAACCAAAATAAAGGAAGACAGCCCCAAATGCTAGATCTCCGATCATCCCAACTGGGCTCCACTACTGATCAACCGGAAAAGACATAAAACATCGATCAAGAATCTTCATCGAGCTCCCACTTGAGCTGGGTTGCGTCATCTGCACTGGTATCATCAGCACCTGCAACTGTTTGGAAGTATCTGTGAGTCACGAGGACTCAGCAATCTCACACCCGCGAGATCAAGACTATTTAAGCTTAAGGGGTAGGATAGGGTAATGAGGAGGAGCTGCAGCAAGCACTAATCAAATATGGTGGCTAGCATACGCAAATGAGAGCGAGAAGAGAAGCAACGCAATGGTCGAGAAACTAGAAGTGATCCAGAAACTACTTACGTTCAAGCATAACACAAGACCGTGTTCACTTCCCGGACTCCGCCAGAAAGAGACCATCACGGCTACACACGCGGTTGATGCATTTTAATTAAGTTAAGTGTCAAGTTCTCTACAACCGGACATTAACAAATTCCCATCTACCACATAACCGCGGGCACGGCTCTCAAAAGTTTATACCCTGCAGGGGTGTACCAACTTAGCCCATCACAAGCTCTCACGGTCAACGAAGGATATTCCTTCTCCCGGGAAGACCTGATCACTCTCGGGATCCCGGTTACAAGACATTTCGATAATGGTAAAATAAGACCAGCAAAGCCACCCGATGTGCCGACAATCCCGATAGGAGTCGCACGTATATCGTTCTCAGGGAAACACCGGATGAGACAAGCTATGAGTAAAACTAGACCTCGAGTTTCCCCGAGGTGGCCCCGCAGGCGGCTCAGTTCGGACCAACACTTAGAGAAGCACTGGCCCGGGGGGTTAAAATAAAGATGACCTCGGGTTGGCCGACCCAAGGGAAGGGTAATAGGTTGTTAGGCAAATGTAAAACCAAGGTTAGGCCTTGCTGGAGGAGTTTTATTCAAATCAAACTGTCAAGAGGTTCCCATAACACCCAACCATGTAAGGAATGCAAAATCAAGGAACATAACACCGGTATGACGGAAACTAGGGCGGCAAGAGTGGAACAAAACACCAGGCATAAGGCAGAGCCTTCCACCCTTTACCAAGTATATAGATGTATTAAATAAAATAATAGATATTGTGATATCCCAACATATCCATGTTCCAACATGGAACAAACTTCAACTTCACCTGCAACTAACAACGCTATAAGAGGGGCTGAGCAAAAGCGGTAACATAGCCAAACAACGGTTTGCTAGGAAGGTGGGTTAGAGGCTTGACATGGCAATATGGGAGGCATGATATAACAAGCGGTAGGTAGCGCGACATAGCGATAGAGCGAACTAGCAAGCAAAGATAGAAGTGATTTCGAGGGTATGGTCATCTTGCCTGAGATCCCGCAAGGAAGAAGAACGAGTCCATGAAGAATACAAACGGACGTAGTCGAACGGATCCTCACAAACGCAACGTTATCGGAACCAACCCGAAGAAGCAACACCGGAAAGAAGCAAACAGCATGGTAAACAACCATCGCATAATCATGGCATGATGCACAACCAAGTATGATGCATGTCCGGTTTAATGAGGCATGGCATGGAAAAGTGCACAAACAATACTACAAATTAAGTGGAGCTCAATATGCAACGAGTTGCATATTGACGGAACACCACATTCAAGTTATTTAGTTCGATCTCGTTTATGTACCCAACAATATTAAATGTTGGTTAACATGGCAAGAGGGTGAAGCATATGAAAACTACCTATCTGGGCAAGTTTAAATGAGACCGGAACAATAAGCAACAAGTCCGGAAAAACCTCATATGCAAATTATGGATTTGGTACTGTTCTGCCCTAAACCATATTTTAGAGTTGTTTAACATGCAAAGCAAGTACACCATGTTAAACGAGGCATTTTTCTATCCCATTTACATATAAAGTTTGTTAAGTTTGGAGCTACGGTTATTTAGTTATGAAATAAAGCATTTTAGCATGGCAATAGGAAGATTTAATCAAACAGCATTTTAAACATTTTAAACATGCATGAAAGTTGGAAATTATTAACCTACACAAAATTCTATGCATTTTACCTATTAAATTTGTTTAATTCTGATGCATGTTTGTGAAGTTATTAAATGCATGATCTAGAGGGACTAAACTACAAAACTGCCGTCTCTGGGAAAAAAGACAAAATCGTTGGAACCAGAAAAAACCCATAGCGGAACGAATTCTGTTGGACTGGGCCACAACAGGAGCACGGGCGCTGGGGGGAAACTGCTCACCTTGGGCCAAATCGGCCTGAGGTGGAGCTGGGTTGTAGGAGGCTGGTTGCTGGGCCTCGCTCAGGATGCGGCCCACGTCGGGTGGAGGCGGGCGCTCGCCGTCTCCCTCGACAGGAGGTCGAGCGAGGCCATGGCAGGGGCGCCGGCGGCGGCCCATGGCGATGGTGGGCGGTGGAGAGGCAGGGGATCGACGGGGACGGCGGATCTGAAGCAGGTGGTCGGCGAGGAGCTCCGGGCGGTGGCGCGGGTGAAATCCGGCAGCGGCGTAGCGACCTCAGTGGTAGCAGTTGTCGGCTTCAGGGTCGCGCGTCGCGGGGCGGCGGAGCTTCTCCGGCTGCGGCACGGGATGCGGCGGGGATGGGGAGAGGCGGATCTGACGAGGGAAGGCCTGGATCCAGCGACGGCGCGGCAAGACGGGGCCGGCGGGGAGCTTGGTCGGCGGCGGCATGGGTGAAGTCCGGCGGGGTCGGCGGGGTTGAAGGGGGATCTCGCTGGCAGCGGGGCGGGCTGCCTCGGGCCCCGATGGGCTTGGGCAGGTCTGTTGTGGGCCCGAGCGGGCTAGCGGCGGAGGTGGGGGGAGGCCAGGGACGACGTGGCCTCTCATGAGTGGCTGCGGGGAGCCTGGCGGGGTGAGGTGGCGCGCACCGGTTGGCTGAAGGGGCGTGGCGGCGCTGCCAAGTGGCGGGGAGGGGTTTGGCCAGCGCGGAATGCGAGGAGGAGGGTGGAGGCTGCGGCAGGAGGTAGGTGGAGACTAGGGGATGCCAAATCTGGAAGGAGGGTGTCCATATATAGCAAAATTGCTAGTGTTTGGGTCTAGGGGTTGTTTGGGGCCGTTCCGGAGCCACTCGATCGTGATCTAATGGTTTCGGACGCGAGGAGGGGTTAGGTGGGCTGCAGGTGGGCTATGGAGAGACTGTGGGCTGAGAAGAGAGAGAAGCAGAGTGGCCCGGCAACTGTTCCGGAGACCGAAACGTCCGACGAATAAACCGACTATATTGCGGCTATATGTTTAACGGTTGGTCTATCAAACCCCAATTTCATATCATACATCTGTCGGGAAGATATCCTAGGAGCTACTTGAATTCCCACTTATAAACTCCCGAAACTTTCTGGTTATGCAATCAGGTGTTGGGGATATAGGGGAAGCATAATATCTCACCCAAACTAACAATACCTACATCCAGATGTATCCATCCTTCAACACATAACCAAGAAACCTTCGAAAATCGTGTACCTCAACCTTCAAAAAGGATCCATTATACGAGTTATGGCAATACTCCCGAACTCCCTCCCCAGTACTGGGTGGCGTCGAGGTTATCTCACCAACAATTGCATAAAAGAGATTTTCAATGTCGGCGAACTCAGGTATTCCAGAACTGCAACGATAAAATTGTGACGACAACACCTCGGAGCTCAACTCCTCAGGACACTGCCACAACCCCTAAATGTCAGGAGGCACCAAGAACAATGTTCTCGTCACAAGAATATAGGAACGATTCCAAGATACCCGCGTGATCCTAAAAAGAATCATGAAATTTGAGAAGAGAAGAGTCAAAACTCTACGTCAGGAGGCCTCACCAGAGCGACGAAGGGACTGAGGAGTAAAAAGAATCCTACTCTCTGATATATATATAATCCTAAGACTCAAAATATTTTGTTCTAGACTCAACAACGTCACCGATTCGATCAAGCAGGGGGCTCCTAAGTCGGGGAAGGCTCTGAAACCAACTTGTAACACCCACGATGCGGCTATATCTCCCACGTGTCGAGGCACGACTTAGAGGCATAACCGCATTGTAGTTTTATCGCAAGAGGGGTAATCTTCACACATCCCATGTACTAAATAAGAAAGGGATAAAGAGTTGGCTTACAATCGCCACTTCACACAAATACAAGTTAAACATATATCATCCAGAATACAATCAAGGTCCGACTACGGAACCAAAATAAAGGAAGACAACCCCAAATGCTAGATCCCCGATCGTCCCAACTGGGCTCCACTACTGATCAACCGGAAAAGACATAAAACATCGATCAAGAATCTTCATCGAGCTCCCACTTGAGCTGGGTTGCGTCATCTGCACTGGTATCATCGGCACCTGCAACTGTTTGGAAGTATCTGTGAGTCACGAGGACTCAGCAATCTCACACCGCGAGATCAAGACTATTTAAGCTTAAGGGGTAGGATAGGGCAATGAGGTGGAGCTGCAGCATGCACTAAGCAAATATGGTGGCTAACATACGCAAATGAGAGCGAGAAGAGAAGCGACGCAACGGTCGAGAAACTAGAAGTGATCAAGAAGTGAGCCTGAAACTACTTACGTTCAAGCATAACACAAGACCGTGTTCACTTCCTGGACTCCGCCGGAAAGAGACCATCACGGCTACACACGCGGTTGATGCATTTTAATTAAGTTAAGTGTCAAGTTCTCTACAACCAGACATTAACAAATTCCCATCTGCCACATAACCGCGGGCACGGCTCTCGAAAGTTTATACCCTGCAGGGGTGTCCCAACTTAGCCCATCACAATCTCTCATGGTCAACGAAGGATATTCCTTCTCCTGGGAAGACCCGGTCAGTCTCAGAATCCCGGTTACAAGACATTTCGACAATGGTAAAACAAGACCAGCAAAGCCATACGATGTCCCAACAATCCCGATAGGAGTCGCACGTATATCGTTCTCGGGGCAACACCGGATGAGACAAGCTATGAGTAAAACCAGACCTCGAGTTTCCCCAAGGTGGCCCCGCAGGCGGCTCGGTTCGGACCAACACTTAGAGAAGCACTGGCCCGGGGGGGTTAAAATAAAGATGACCCTCGGGTTGGCCGACCCAAGGGAAGGGTAATAGGTTGTTAGGCAAATGTAAAACCAAGGTTGGGCCTTGCTGGAGGAGCTTTATTCAAAGCAAACTGCAAGGGGTTCCCATAGCACCCAACCATGTAAGGAACGCGAAATCAAGAAACATAACACCGGTATGATGGAAACTAGGGCGGCAAGATTGAAACAATACACCAGGCATAAGGCCGAGCCTTCCACCCTTTACCAAGTATATAGATGCATTAAATAAAATAATAGATATTGTGATATCCCAACATATCCATGTTCCAACATGGAACAAACTTCAACTTCACCTGCAACTAACAACGCTATAAGAGGGGCTGAGCAAAAGCGGTAACATAGTCAAACAACGGTTTGCTAGGAAGGTGGGTTAGAGGCTTGACATGGCAATATGGGAGGCATGATATAACAAGCGGCAGGTAGCGTGACATAGCGATAGAGCGAACTATCAAAAGGCGTGGCAATGGTTCGGGTTCGACCAAGCCCCCAAGTGATTCTGTGGCCTTAGGCCGATCAAGAGGCGTGACTATGGTTCAGACGTGACCACAAGTCCCCAAGTGATGCATTGGCATTACACCGATCAAGAGGTGTAGCGATGGTTTGAGTTCGACCAAAGCCCCCAAGTGATGCTGTGGCACTAGGGCGATCAAGAGGCGTGACTATGGTTCAGACGTGACCACAAGTCCCCAAGTGATGCTGTGGCTTTACGCCTATCAAAAGGTGTTGCTATGGTTCGGACACGACCAAAGCCCCCAAGTGACATAATATAGAGCTTTTGAAAAGCTAACTCAAGGGGTAAACCGGAGACCGCTTTAAGACATGAACTCCGTGTAACCACACATGATGAGCCAATAAAGCAGGATACCCATGTTTGAACCGCGCATCATGGCTGCAGGCCCTCTTTGGCAACTCTAAATGTTTGCAAGAGATAAATTCTTCTTGAGCCGGGATATTAAACTGGATATTGAGAGCTTCAAAACTTTGTGGGAGACATCTTTCCCTTGAACCGGATTTTAAACCGGAATCCTTCTTTTTAAGCCGGAAATTTTTTGACGGCTTTTAAATTTGCACCAATATGGCGATTTAGGGTTCTGCATTAAACAACTTTGCAAACCGGAGTAATTGCTCTTTTAAAGAAGGCAATATGTAATATAAAATATATTGGATGGATTTCACCTGATATATCATGCCAGGGGTTATCCACCGTGGAGTTGATGATCACCATGATGAAGCTGAAATTAATCACAACCGAGTCGGCCACGGCGTGGTAAACTAGCGTGGACACGTGAACCGGCCACGATGGCGGACGGGCGAGTCATCCGTGGCGTTGTAAGGCAGCGCGGACGGATGAGTAAATCACAGGGATGGTTCCGGTGAGTTGAAGTAGTCCGGGCCGCAAGGGTGGCAGCTTGCGCGTCCATTTACTGGGTAATGAGGCACGGACGAACACCGGGCGCAATGTTGCAAGTACGTGCTCCGTACCCATGGTATAAACCATAATTGTCCTGCATACAAAACATACAACAGGGCGGAGTAGTTGTTTGTCGAAGGAAATCAACATATACTTAACAATATATGTAAGATAAATATCACCTAATTTTAGGCGATAGATGATCATCATATGGCATCTGTAGGTAACCAAGAACTTTTGTGTTGATCCTTTCAAAGGCCTCGCGAGAGTTCGTCGTAGTTTGTATAATCTCCACTGCGTGCAAACTGTAGTGTACTCTTTGGCCGGTTCAGAGGTGTGAAGGCCGTAGACGAAGTCGCTTTGGCCGGGGTGGCTCAATGGAAACTCCGTCGGGGCGGCTCGCAACACTTGGAAGCCGGTGGTTTGGGAGGTTTGGGGGCCGGCGGCTCAAAGCAGCAGCGGCGGCACCCTCGGGTCGATGACGGTGGTAGAAGATGACCCAGTGCAGCGGCGGATTGTAGCGATGATGGCCAGCGAGGGAAGGTTAAAGCGGAGCGGCAGCTCATCGGCATGCCACGGCGGTTGTGGCTTGAAGCAGAGAAAATGACCCGGAGTCGCGAGTCCGTAGAAGCGACCGAAGGCGGAATCTGTGGCGATGGCACCTTGAGGTCACGGCAGAGGTGACGTATAGACGAGTTTGCTCGGGGCTGAATCGGGCAAGGCAAGTCACGGCGTTGAAGTACGACGGCGGTGGTGGCATATTGGAGATGCGGTGCCTCGGATAAAGCTATTGGGGCATTCGAAGCCACGGCGAGACAGAGTCAAACCGACGAGCAGGCGGCTCAAACGCACGGACACAGCGACCGGCGGCAAGTCGGAGTTACACCAACGAGCGGGGTCCCTTGGTTCCTTAATCAATTCGGTTTTGCTGCTGATCAGAACGGAGCGACAACTTCTTTTTCCTTCAGTAGATACGCGCAATTTGAACCTTGGCGACTTTAACAGCTCTGACAAACCATTACAGATCGAAACCTGACATGTCGACCAAACAGGTTACTGCAAAATACGTCGTTCTCGGCGACTTGTGGTTCAACCGCTCGCTTTAGACGAACAATCGGTTGACTCATCTTGAACTTCTCGATCGCGAGGGCTGACTCAAACTTGTTTAATCTTGATCAATGAACTTGGAGTTGATGTAAATTCTGACCGGTTTCTTCTTCATCGGAAAATTATGAACTCCTTAATCCCTGAGGAAAAATCCCTCCAAGAACTCAACACCGCTGTGCGAGGGCCCCACGGCGGGCGCCAACTGTCGTGGAATTGTCACGGCAGATGTTCTTAATGTCAGGACTTAGTAGCGAGGCCAACGCGTCTATGTGGTAGCTTGAGAGGGGTTGAGCGGGACGAGAGACGCGATGTTTTACCCAGGTTCGGCCCCTCACGGTGGAGGTAAAAGCATACATCCTGCTTCATTGATATTGATGATGATGATCACGGTTACAAGAGTGCTCTATCTCGAGAGCTATTGTCTAAACCTAACTTGTCCAACTTATGGAACTTGTCAATCTTGTCCCCTTTTGGGGAGCCCTGCCCCTTCTTATATATGTTGGAGGGGCGGGTTACATGTAGAGTCCTATTAGGATTAGGACTAGTCTATCTCTAATACAAACCGGATACAAGTCCAGGTCTTAACTCCTTGTAAGATAAATGTTTCTCATGCCTTTCCTCTTAAACCGGCCCACCATTGACATAAACCGGCCTTCTGGGCCTTGGGCCTTGTCATTCATCTGACCCGTCCCCTGGGTCATAAGTGTGTCATAATGTTCTGGCGGGTTGCTTGTAAACCGCCAGGTCAGGGCAGGTCGCCAGTGAATCGCCAAGTGTAAACCGGGTCTCAAGTAAACCGCCAAGTCCAGTCGGGTCACCAATGAGTCTTCAGGCTTGTGAACCGTCATACTAGTGAACCGCCAGACACGTAAATCGCCAATCCTCTGGCGGTTTACCAGTGAAACGCCTAGTCCGGCCAGGTTATACTTCCAGCCGGTTTACGCCGCGGGGTATATCCCCGACAGTCATCTTGCCTGAGATCCCGCAAGGAAGAAGAACGAGTCCATGAAGAAAACAAACGGACGTAGTTGAACGGATCCGCACAAACGCGACGTTATCGGAACTAACCCGAAGAAGCAACACCGGACAGAAGCAAACAACATGGTAAACAACCATCACCTAATCATGGCATGATGCACAACCAAGTATGATGCATGTCCGGTTTAATGAGGCATGGCAAAGTGCACAAACAATACTACAAATTAAGTGGAGCTCAATATGCAATGAGTTGCATATTGACAGAACACCACATTCAAGTTATTTAGTTTGATCTTGTTTATGTACCCAACAATATTAAATGTTGGTTAACATGGAAAGAGGGTGAAGCATATGAAAAGGCGGAGTCCGGGAAGTGAACACGGTCTTGTGTTATGCTTGAACGTAAGTAGTTTCAGGCTCACTTCTTGATCACTTCTAGTTTCTCGACTGTTGCGTCTCTTCTCTTCTCGCTCTCATTTGCGTATGTTAGCCACCATATTTGCTTAGTGCTTGCTGCAGCTCCACCTCATTGCCCTATCCTACCCCTTATTCTTAAATAGTCTTGATCTCGCGGGTGTGAGATTGCTGAGTCCTCGTGACTCACAGATACTTCCAAACAGTTGCAGGTGCCGATGATACCAGTGCAAATGACGCAACCCAGCTCAAGTGGGAGCTCGATGAAGATTCTTGATCGATGTTTTATGTCTTTTTCGGTTGATCGGTAGTGGAGCCCAGTTGGGACGATCGGGGATCTAGCATTTGGGGTTGTCTTCCTTTATTTTGGTTCCGTAGTCGGACCTTGATTGTATTCTGGATGATGTATGTTTAACTTGTATTTGTGTGAAGTGGCGATTGTAAGCCAACTCTTTATCCCTTTCTTATTCAGTACATGGGATGTGTGAAGATTACCCCTCTTGCGACAAAACTACAATGCGGTTATGCCTCTAAGTCGTGCCTCGACACGTGGGAGATATAGCCGCATAAGTTTAAATGAGGCCGGAGCAACAAGCAACAAGTCCAGAAAATCCTCATATGCAAATTATGGGTTTGGTACTGTTCTGCCCTAAACCATATTTAGAGTTGTTTAACATGCAAAGCAAGTACACCATGTTAAACTAGGCATTTTTCTACCCCATTTACACATAAAGTTTGTTAAGTTTGGAGCTACGGTTATTTAGTTATGAAATAAAGCATTTTAGCATGGCAATAGGCAAATTTAATCAAACAACATTTTAAACATTTTAAACATGCATGAAAGTTGGAAATTATAAATCTACACAGAATTCTAAGCATTTTACCTATTAATTTTGTTTAATTATGATGCATGGTTGTGAAATTATTAAATGCATGATCTAGAGGGACTAAACTGCAAAACTGCCGTCTCTGGGAAAAAAGACAAAATCACTAGAACCGGAAAAAACCCATAACGGGCTGAATTCTGCTGGACTGGGCCACAACAGGAGCACGGGCGCTGGGGGGAAACTGCTCACCTTGGGCCAAATCGGCCTGAGGTGGAGCTGGGCTGTAGGAGGCTGGTTGCTGGTTACTGGGCCTCGCGCAGGACGCGGCCCGCGTCGGGTGGAGGCGGGCACTCGCCGTCTCCCTCGACAAGAGGTCAAGCGAGGCCATGGCAGGGGCACCGGCAGCGACCCATGGCGATGGCGGGCGATGGAGAGGCAGGGGATCGACGGGGACGGCGGATCTGAAGCAGGTGGTCGGCGAGGAGCTCCGGGCGGTGGCGCGGGTGAAATCCGGCAGCGGCGCAGCGACCTTGGTGGTAGCAGTTGTCGGCTTCAGGGTCGCGCGTCACGGGGCCGCGAAGCTTCTCCGGCTGCAGCATGGGATGCAGCGGGGATGGGGAGAGGCGGATCCGACGAGGGAAGGCCTGGATCCAGCGACGGCGCGGGAAGACGGGGCCGGCGGGGAGCTTGGTCGGCGGCAGCACGGGTGAATTCCGGCGGGGTCGGCGGGGTTGAAGCGGGATCTCGCTGGCGGCAGGTCGGGCTGCCTCGGGCCCCGATGGGCTCGGGCGGGTCTGTTGCAGGCCCGAGCGGGCTAGCAGCGAAGGTGGGAGGAGGCCAGGGGCGACGTGGCCTCTCATGAGTGGTTTGGGCGGTCTGGCGGGGTGAGGTGGCGCGCACCGGTTGGCTGAAGGGGCGTGGCGGTGCTGCCAAGTGGCGGGGAGGGGTTTGGCCGGCGCGAAATGCAAGGAGGGTGGAGGCTGCGGCAGGAGATAGGTGGAGACTAGGGGATGCCAAATCTAGAAGGAGGGTGTCCATATATAGCAAAATTGCTAGGGTTTGGGTCTAGGGGTTGTTTGGGGCCGTTTCAGAGCCACTCAATCGTGATCAGACGGTTTCAGACGCGAGGAGGGGTTAGGTGGGCTGCAGGTGGGCTGTGGAGAGACCGTGGGCTGAGAAGAGAGAGAAGCGGAGTGGCCCGGCGACTGTTCCGGAGACCGAAACGTCCGACGAATAAACCGACTATATTGCGGCTATATGTTTAACGGTTGGTCTATCAAACTAGCTCCGAATGCGACGAAACTTGACAAGCGGTCTACCTACATTAAAATAAGACCGCACGCCAACTTTCAACCCATTCCGAGAACATTTTCCGGCCACTTATAAAATAATATTTCGGACGTGTCAGAGGCGTGTGCAAGTGTGTCTGTGCTCAGAACGGATAACGGAAGGAACTGGGAAACCCAGAAAGATGCAAGTTTTGAAAACATGATGATGCAATGCTCATGATGACATGGCAAGAAGCATCACGCAAGCAAATGACATGGCAAAGACAGCGAATAACTGGAAGACACCTGGCGCATCGGTCTCGGGGCGTCACAATAATGTTGATACTTTGATTGTGGGTTATCAAGATCAACAGCAGGTTCAATCTCTACATCATTGTCATTGCTAGGTTGACCATCAACATGAACATCATCATTAACATTATCACTAGGTTCATGTTCATTACTAGATTGTGTTTCAGCATCAGAAATAGAAATATCATTGGGATTCTCAGGTGTATCTACAACAGGTTCACTAGAAGCATGCAAAGTCCTATCATTTTTCTTTTCTTCCTCTTAGAAGAACTAGGTGCATCAATATTAATTCTCTGAGAATCCTGCTCAATTCTCTTAGGGTGGCCCTCAGGATAAAAAGGTTCCTGAGTCATCTTACCCCCTCTAGTCATAACTCTAACAACATTATCATTTTTCTTATTATTTAATTCATTGAGCAACTCATTCCGAGCTGTAAGTACTTCTTCTACTTGAGTGGTAACCATAGAAGCATGTTTACTAATAAGTTTAAGTTCACCTTTAACACTAGCCATATAATCACTCAAGTGTTCAATCATATAAGCTTTACGTTTCAATAGTCTACCAACATAAGCGTTGAAGTTTTCTTGTCTAACAATAAAATTATCAAACTCATCTAAGCATTGGCTAGCAAACTTATAACGAGGAATATCACCTTCATCAAATCTATAGAAAGAATTTACCTTTACTACCTATGTCGGGTTATCAAGACCATGTATTTCTTCAATAGGTGGTAAATTCTTAACATCTTCAGCTTTAATACCTTTTTCTTTCATAGATTTGTTTACCTCTTGCATATCTTCAGGACTGAGAAATAGAATACCCCTTTTCTTCGGAGTTGGCTGAGGAGTTGGTTCAAGAAGTGTCCAATCATTTTCATTACTCATCATATTATTCAATAGCAATTTAGCTTGATCAACAGTTCTTTCCCTGAAAACACAACCAGCACAACTATCCAGGTGGTCTCTGGAAGCATCGGTTAGTCCATTATAAAAGATATCAAGTATTTAATTTTTCTTGAGAGGGTGATCAGGAAAAGCCTTAAGTAATCGGAGAATCCTCCCCCAAGCTTGTGGGAGACTCTCTTCTTCAATTTGCACAAAATTATATATTTCCCTTAAGGCAGCTTGTTTCTTATGAGCGGGGAAATATTTAGCAGAGAAGTAATAAATCATATCCTGGGGACTGCGCACACAACCAGGATCAAGAGAATTAAACCATGTTTTAGCATCACCCTTTAATGAGAACGGAAATAACTTAAGGATGAAGTAATAGCGAGTTTTCTCATCGTTAGTGAACAGGGTGGCTATATCATTTAATTTAGTAAGATGTGCCACAACAGTTTCAGATTCATAGCCATAGAAAGGATCAGATTCAACCAAAGTAATTAACTCAGGATCGACAAAAAAATCATAATCCTTATCGGAAATACAGATAGGTGAAGTAGCAAAAGGAGGGTCATATTTCATTCTAGCATTCAAAGACTTTTCTTTAAGCTTAGCTAATAATTTCTTAAGATCATATCTATCATTGCAAGCAAGAAAATCTCTAGCAGTTTCTTCATCCATAACATAACCCTCAGGCACAACAGGTAATTCATATCTAGGGGAGAATCTTCATCATCACTTTCATCAATATTATCAGTTTCAATAATTTCATTCTCTCTAGCCCTAGCAAGTTGTTCATCAAGAAATTCACCTAGTGGCACAGTAGTATCAAGCATAGAAGTAGTTTCATCATAAGTATCATGCAAAGCAGAAGTGGCATCATCAATAACATGTGACCTATCAGAATCAATAGCATGTGTAGGTGTCGCAAGTTTACTCAAAACAGAAGGTGAACCAAGTGCAGAGCTAGATGGCAGTTCCTTACCTCCCCTCGTAGTTGCGGGATAAATCTTGGTTCTTTCATCTTTCAAGTTCTTCATAGTGATCAATAGATATAAATCCCAAGTGACTCAAAGAATATAGCTATGCTCCCTAGCAACGGCACCAGAAAATAGTCTTGATAACCCACAAGTATAGGGGATCGCAACAGTTTTCGAGGGTAAAGTATTCAACCCAAATTTATTGATTCGACACAAGGGGAGCCAAAGAATATTCTCAAGTATTAGCAGCTGAGTTGTCAATTCAACCACACCTAGAAAACTTAATATCTGCAGCAAAGTATTTAGTATCAAAGTAATATCATAGCAACATATCGATGGCAAAAGTAATTGTAGCAGTTTTGTAGTGATTGTAACAGTGGCAGCGGAAAAGTAACTAACTAGAGATCAATTTGTGAAAAGCTCGTAGGCAATGGATCAGTGATGGATAATTATGTCGGATGCGATCAATCATGCAATAGTTATAACATAGGGTGACACAGAACTAGCTCCAGTTCATCAATGTAATGTAGGCATGTATTCCGAATATAGTCATATGTGCTTATGGAAAAGAACTTGCATGCCATCTTTTGTCCTACCCTCCCGTGGCAGCGGGGTCCTATTGGAAACTAAGGGATATTAAGGCCTCCTTTTTAATAGAGTACCGGACCAAAGCATTAACACTTAGTGAATACATGAACTCCTCAAACTACGGTCATCACCGGTAAGTATCTCGATTATTGTCACTTCGGGGTTAACGGATCATAACACATAATAGGTGACTATAGGCTTGCAAGATAGGATCAAGAACTCACATATATTCATGAAAACATAATAGGTTCAGATCTGAAATCATGGCACTGAGGCCCTAGTGACAAGCATTAAGCATGGCAAAGTCATAGCAACATCAATCTCAGAACATAATGGATACTAGGGATCAAACCCTAACAAAACTAACTCGATTACATGATAAATCTCATCCACCCATCACCGTCCAGCAAGCCTACAATGGAATTACTCACGCACGGCGGTGAGCATCATGAAATTGGTGATGGAGGAAGGTTGATGATGACGATGGCGACGGATTCCCCTCTCTAGAGCCCCGGACGGACTCCAAATCAGCCCCCCGAGAGAGTTTAGGGCTTGACGGTGGCTTCGTATCGTAAAATGCGATGAATCCTTCTCTTTGATTTTTTTCTCCCCGAACGTGAATATATGGAGTCAAGATGGACGTCGATGGAGCACCAGGGGGGCCATGAGGCAGGGGGCACGCCTAGGGGGGTAGGCGAGCCCCCACCCTCGTGGACAGGGTGTGGGCCCCTGGCCTTGATTCTTTCGCCAGTATTTTTTATATATTCCAAAAATATTCTTCGTTGATTTTCATGTCATTCCGAGAACTTTTATTTCTGCACAAAAATAACACCATGGCAATTCTGCTGAAAATAGCATCAGTCCGGGTTAGTTCCATTCAAATCATGCAAGTTAGAGTCCCAAACAAGGGCAAAAGTGTTTGGAAAAGTAGATACATTGGAGACGTATCAAGGAGTTCCGGAAATGGTCAGGAGGTAAAGAATGATATATAGGAAGTGAGGATTTGGACCCCGAAAGTGTTCCGGGCATCACCGATAATGTACCAGGACCACCGGAAGGGTTCTGGGGGTCCACCGGGAGGGGCCATCGGCCCCGGAGGCTTGCATGGGCCAAGAGTGGGAAGGGACCAGTCCCTGAGTGGGCTGGTGCGCCTCCCACCAAGGCCCAAGGTGCAGCAAAAGGGGAGAGGGGGGAAACCCTAGGTGAAGATGGGCCTAAGGCCCACCCTACACTACAAAAAAAAGACACATCCGTGACATTTTGGGCCGAACGAAAAAAAATTCTGTCATACATATGACACTTCTATGACGATAATTGTGACAAAACCCGATATCATCATAGATGTGGTGGGCTCCTACTTCTATGACAAAAAATCATGACAGAAAATGGGCTTTCGTCCTGGGTGGGCCGGAGACGCAGCTGCATGACATTCTTTGGGCCGTCCATGACGGAAAAAACCGTGGTAGAAGCGAGGGGGAGGAAAATTTCGGGGAGTTCCCAGTTACGGTGGGAGGTCGGGGGCCGAGCGATGCGCGTTTCTCTCGTAAACATACGCGCATGTGTGCGAGGCGTTGGCTCTAACTGAACCCGAGCGAGGCGTTGGGCTCTAACTGAACCCGAGCGATTGCACTGCAGGCTACGCGTTACTGAAACCGAGCGATCGATCGATGGCTGTTAACTGAACCCGATCGAGCGATTCCTTGGCTACTGCTACTAACTGAAGCCGATCAATGGGATGAACAGTGAGCGTTGCGGGGGGTTTGGATGAACAGTGAGCGGTGGCGTTGCCTCTGGATGAATAGGACCCTGTGGTGTGGTGGAGGGCTGGATGAACAGTAGACGGCGGAGGGGTGCCCGTGGAGGGGTGGATGAACAGGACCCCATGGTGTGGAGGGCAGGATGAACAGTAGACGGTGGAGGGTGCCCGTGGAGGGGTGGTTGAACAGGACCCCATGGTGTGGAGGGCTGGATGAATAGTAGACGGTGGAGGGGTGGTTTAACAGTAGCCGGTGGAGTAGCGCGCGGTGGAGGCTGGATGAACAGGAGCCCGTGGAGGCTGGAGGGGGTCGACGGTGGAGATGAACAGTATCCCGTGGAGTCCCGTTTTGCGGTACACCACACCCCTCCCGATGAACAGGACCCCCGTTTCGACCGTAGCGCTCCAACACAAGTTCGTTTCCTCCGTTTTGCGGTACGCCACACCCCTGCCGATCAACAGGACCCCCGTTTCGACCGTGGGAGGTCCGTTTCCTCCATTTTGCGATACGCCACACCCCTCCCGATCAACAGGACCCCCGTTTCGACCGTAGGAGGTCTGTTTCCTCCGTTGTGCGGTACGCCAGGCCTCATTTCCATCGCCTCTTCCGTCCAAGCCCTCCCGATGAACACGACCACGCATTCCGTTCCGACCCATGAACACGACGACGACATTGTTTCTCCGTTCTGACCCAGCCATGTACACGAGCCCTCGCCGTACGTATGCGCGAGTAGGCGTTCGAGACCCCGCCCGTATGTACACATATGTGGCCGTATTTTCTTTCTTGCACCCTGGCTGTTGTACGTACGTGTACATGCTACGTGCGCGCCTCTACTACGACACGTGCGCGCCTCTACATCGACCAGTATGTACGTACACGTTCGCGACCAGAATGACAACGCTACATACGCTTCGACCAGGTGTGTCCCGACTGTCAGGCACTTCCTTGCCTGCGAAGATGTAGCTGGTGGGTCCCAGCAGTCAGGGGGCGAATCGTTTTTTTTTTTGCCCGGACGCACTTCCTTGCGTGCGAAGATGTAGCTGGTGGGTCCCAGCAATCGGGGGCCTGGTGGGTCCGTTTTGGTTTTCTTTTTTTTTGCCCGGACGCACTTCCTTACGTACGAAGATGTAGCTAGTGGGTCCCAGCAGTCAGGGGGGCGAATCATTTTTTTTGCCCGGACGCACTTCCTTGCGTGCGAAGGTGTAGCTGGTGGGTCCCAGCAGTCAGGGGGGAAACGTTTTTTTCGTGAAATACGGTGGCCCGTCCGGTGGGACCCTCCTGTCAGGTGGAGGAATCATTATTTTCCGCGTAATAAGGAGGCACTTCCTTGCTGCCGCCGTGGACCCAGCTGTCAGCCTCTCCACGTACAGTCCACGTCCGATGGAAGTCGTTCCTTGACCACGTTGACCACGCCGCACCGAGAGCACCAGGGCGGTGGACGATGGCGAGGCCTAGGAAGGGGACGACGGGGAGCCGGGGAAGACGCGGCAGTGGAAGCCCGCGCGCGCGGAGAGGAGTACGAGGGTTCACTGGTTCGGCCGCGGTGTGAGGCTGCCGTCACCGCAGGGCCTGGCCAGCGGTGGGAATAGTAGGGGGCGGTGAGGCCTCCGCGGCAGCACAGCCGGCCACGGGAGGCAGGAGCATGCGGCACGACCGGCGCTGCTTTGGGCGACTGGAGCAAGAAGACCAGAGGTTGAAGAAGCACTACGGCCGTTGGATGGACATCGTACGGTCAGTGGAGCTAGAATCGTTCATATTGACTAAAGTTGACAAAGGCCCCCATCCCAGTCAACTTAGTAGGCCCACAAGTCAGCCTCCCACCATGGTGGGTCCCGGCTAGCAGGGGAAGTATTCATTTTTTTGTGCGTAATAAGGAGGCACTTCTGGTGGGTCCGAGCTGACAGCGGGGGGAACGTTTTTTCGTGAAATACGCTAGCCCGTCCGGTGGGTCCGAACAGTCAGGGGGAAAAGTTTTTTTCGCGAAATAAGGTGGCCCGTCCGGTGGGTCCCTGCTATAAGGTGGAGGAATAATTATTTTGCACGTAATAAGGAGGCACTTCCTTGCGGTCGCCTGGACCCAGCTGTCAGCCTCTCCACATACAGTACTCTTCCGATGAAAGTTGATCGTTGACCACGTTGACCATGCCGCGTCGAGAGCACCAGGGCGGTGGTCTGGACGACGGCGAGGCCTAGGAAGGGGACGACGCGGAGCTGGGGAAGACGCAGCAGTGGAAGCCCGCGCGGAGAGGAGTACGAGGGTTCACTGGTTCGGCTGCGGTGTGAGGCTGCCCTCGCCGTAGAATAACAGGGGGTGTGGGTGAGTAGAGGGATGGCCTGGCCAGTGGTGGGAGTAGTAGGGGCGGTGAGGCCTCCACCGCATCGCAGCCGGCCACGGGAGGCAGGAGCACGAGGCACGACCGGTGCTGGTTTGGGCGGCTGGAGCAAGAAGACCAGAGGTTGAAGAGGCACTACGGCCGTTGGATGGACATCTTACGGTCACTGGAGTTAGAATCGTGCATATTGACTAAGTTGACAAAGCCCTCCGTCCCCGTCAACTTAGTAGGCCCACAAGTCAGCCTGCCACTATACTGGGTCCCAGCTAACAGTGGGAGTATTCATTTTTTTGTGCGTAATAAGGAGGCACTTCCTTGCGTGCGAAGATATAGCTGGTGGGTCCGAGCTGTCAGCGGTGGTGACATTTTTTCACGAAATACGGAGGCCCTTTCGGTGGGTCCCAGATGTCGTGTGGAGGAATCATTATTTTGCGCGTAATAAGGAGGCATTTCCTTGCGTGCAGCCGTGGACCGAGCTGTCGGCCTCTCCACCTAAAGTCCACTTCAGATGCATGTCGGTCGTTGACCACATTGACCAGGCCGCGCCGAGAGCACCAGGGCGGTGGACGACGGCGAGGCCTAGGAAGGGAACGACATGGAGGCAGGGAAGACTCGGCAGTTGTTTCCCACACGGAGGGAAGTACGACTGTACGAGGGTTTACTGGTTCGTCTGCCGTCACCGAAGAATAACAGCAGGTGTGGGTGAGTAGAGGGATGGCTAGGCCAGCAATGGGAGTACAGTGGGGGTGGTGAGGCCTGCGCGGCAGCAGAGCCGGCCGCAGGGAGGAGGGTGCAGGCAGTCCCATCGACGCCTGTTTGAGCGGCTGGAGCAGGAAGAGCAGAGATTGAAGAATCACGACGGCTGTTGGATGGCCATCCAACAGTCACTACTTGTGCGTCAACCTTTTTTTAGGAAAGCCTCAAATCTGTGGGAAATAGCATACAGCCCATCTGCCATTATTTCTAATAATTTATAGCCCATTTGCTAATTATTAAGGTTTTGTTGGAGCCCATATTCTTTTTGTTAGCATTACAGCCCATATTGTGGCCACGGTTAAAAAATTATACGAAATTTTGCATATTTCGGTGCGGTCCGAACTGTTTTTAATCCCGAAATTTCGACTCACATTCAAACTGATTTTAAAAATAAATGTATATCAATATAAAATCCAACAAATTCTAAACGCATAAAAATTAATGTAATTTAAAATCTCGAAATGAAAAAAAATGAAACTAATTGCCGGTTTGATGTGTTTTAAAAATGTACAACCCATTTCTCATTACTGATGGGCCATTTTCTCGGCCAGCCGAATGAAAGCTCTTCTCGTCTTGAAAGATTTGCAGCCCAACAGGCCTGACAAAGCGACTTGCTTGGCAAATCACAAAAAAACTGGGGTGTGGCCGTGGACCCAGCTGTCAGCCTCTCCACGTATAGTACTCTTCTGATGGAAGTCGTTCCTTGACCATGTTGACCACGCTGCGCGGAGAGCACCATGGCGGTGGACGACGACCAGGCCTAGGAAGGGGACGACGCGGAAGTGGAAGCCCGTGCGGAGAGGAGTACGGCGGTTCACTGGTTCGGCTGCGGCGTGAGGCTGCCGTTGCCGCAAGGCCTGGCCAGCGATGGGAATAGTAGGGGGTGGTGAGGCCTCCGCGGCAGCACAGCCGGCCATGGGAGGCAGGAGCATGCGGCACGACCGGTGCTGCTTTGGGCGGCTGGGGCAAGAAGACCAGAGGTTGAAGAAGCACTACGGCCGTTGGATGGACATCGTTGACCACGCCGCGCTGAGAGCACCAGGGCGGTGGACGACGGCGAGGCCTACGAAGGGAACGACATGGAGCCGGGGAAGACACGACAGTGGCTGCCCACGCGGTGGAGAGTACAAGGGTTGACTGGTTCGGCTGCCGTCGCCGGAAAATAACAGGAGGTGTGGGTGAGTAGAGGGATAGACAGGCCAGGGATGCGAGTATGATGGGGCCATGAGGCCTTCCCGGCAGCACTGCCGGCCATGGGAGGCGGGAGCAGGCGGTTCCGACGGCGCTAGTTTGGGCGGCTGGGGCAGGAGGATCAGAGACTCAAGAAGCACGATTGCCGTTAGATTGACATCTAACGGTCTGACGCTGGTAGAGTCGATTGTTGACTAAGTTTCTTTCTTGAGAAACCTTGTGTACGCATGAACTTAGTAGGCCCACAAGTCAGCCTCCAAATCTGTGGCAGACAACATAAAGCCCATTTGCTATTTTTTATAATTTGCAGCCCATTTACTAATTCTTAAGTAATTTATTGTAGCCCATTTTCTGCCTAGGACCACGGTCAAAAAGTCCAACCTTATTTTGCATATTTCGGTGGAGTCCGAACTGCTGTAACCCCGAAATGATAAATATTTTTTAAAAACTTATTGATTTGCCAAAAAGATCGTTTTGTTTTTGTAAGAAAATAAGAGGTGGGACAAATTTAGTTGGTTTAAGGGAAAACCAGTGGTAAAAAAATCAGCGCAGGGTGGGAAAAAACAAAAAAATAAGGATGTAAATATGAAAAGGGAATTTTATGTGTTTTCAATATAATGATACGTGTATACGAACTAGTAAAACTATAGGTAGAGCTTAGAAAACAGATGTAGGACATGCGTTTCAAGAGGAAAATAGAATTGGGCTGTGTGTTTGATTCAGTAAAAAAACTGCCTGCGGATGTTGTAAGACAAAATATAACTAACGCTGGTGGGCCAGAGGCCAGTAGATACCTGCTGGATCTTTGTGCCCCATTGTCGTCATGGGCTGGGCCTGTTAAAAACAAAACAACCCTGGCAATCTACAGCCCAGTTGAAACTTGCTCGACCTGAAAAAACAATATACGTGCTCAATAAATGAGAGAATTCTGCAAGTACGGATTGATAAATGGGATGCAGCATGGATATTGTTTTTTATCGTGATAATAAGTGCATGCACTTGTTTCGAAAAAATTGGAGAACTGGGAATTCGAACAGCGGGTGCTTATGCTACCTATCAAATAAAAATCAGGTGCCTAAAAATTTGTTTCAAAAAAATGATTCAGCTTTATATCCATGTCGACCCTCAGCATGATGGTTGGAAGCAAATGCAAGTTCATACCAAAAGATCGTTAACAACAATACCAACTTGCGGACGACAAGGTAGTACAACTACCAATACCAAACTAACTTATAATCTTTTTACTCCTGGCCCTAGTGTTCGTCTGGTAGAAAATCTTGCAGAGGACCAGCTCCCGCTCCTTCTCTTGCTCCAGGTCCCCGAGGTGGTACTGGTGCATCACCCAGTTGGTCCTCTGCTGGTCGAAGTTCTTGTTGGTGTGCAGCACCAGAACCTTTTTTGCTGCCCGTCTGCCGGCCGTTGATCATCACCGGCAAGGTATTGCCGGTCTTGTGCCACATCGCGTGCATGCCGCACTCGGACTGTATCTTGTGACGCGTCCACGCGCCCCTTTTGAACGCCCTGAAATTGCGCTGGAAGAAATGCTTCCTTAGGCCACTCAGTGTGATACCTGCAGTATTGTGGAATACAGGTTTTAGTGTACCTAGTTGGCATTTTCATAACATCTTTGGCATGTTGCAGTCACTTGTTTCACTTTTTATTAACTGTCAAATTGTAATTGCTTCACCAGGTCTGCGTGTAAAAAGAAAAATAGAGCTATAAACAAAGGAATATGTTTGTGCAAGTAGACGGCCGATCGGTGTCTTACCTGGAAGTTTCTCAGGTTGGGTGTAACATATGTCGTGCTCGCTGTCGATGGTTGGTATGAACAAATCGATGAGAGACTGAAATCTCGCGCTGTCAGCACTCACTTTGGCCTCAAGTTTCTCAGGTAGGGCCAATCCTTCTTCGACTTGCATCGGTAATTCCAGAATACCCCAACACGCCGCCGGGATTCTTGTGTCACCTCACGCGCAGCGTGTTGTCACGTCAATTCAATGTGTGGACATGATGAATAATTTGACCGACGTATACTAGTACTGCTACTGTACTACTTACTAGTCGTATTTAGTGTCACAATTTATACATAGGTTTAACTAACAAGTATGCACTTGAAGCCTAACTGATATATGTATATATATGGCTTCTGCACAGCATCTCCATCATCATTATCAGTACATCCTACGCAGGTGAGTTAGGATGCACTTGATCCCAGGAAGGTATCTATCCTTCAAACCAGAGGAGTGCTTCAAACTAACAACAGTACATAATATCCAACAAAAGAGGGTCGTGCTACAGCAGCAGAATACATGGCTCGGTCTAGGTATCAGCACGAATCAAGTTGTGCATATTTGCTGTTGGCATGAACCACATCGCCGCATGTCGGGTTTGCAAAAGCCATCCATCACATGGAAGCTTGATGCCTTTCACACACTGAAGATTATCTAGCAACAAGCTGTGTCGACGAATCTATGGATATGGTGATTCATGAAACCCATGGTATGATGTGTAAACACAGCCCCCCCCCTCGCGAATGGAAGTTGCATAGCACAGTAATCATCGCCGGTGATATGATCGATGATTGGTTGGATGATCGGATAATTGAGCCCGAGGAACAAGGAGTGGTTGCCGAGGCTGTAAACCCGCCTCCAGTTGAATACGCCTGGCCCAACGGAGCTGGGATCTTTCTCGAACACGAAGCATCCATAGCCATCAATGTCATGAACGCCCCACGCATTGTACTTCATCTGGTTTGATGTAATGGTTTGGTCAATTAGGTACGTGCGAATGAGCATCAAATGACCGCCGTCAGCTGAACGAGCGATAAACCACCACCCATCGGCTGGTATGATTCCAGGTCCTGGAATCATGAAGGCCAACGCATTTGCGTCTGCTGCAACAATTCAAATTGGAGACCAAAAGGACAAAAATAAACAATCATGTTCAGAGTATGTGTGGAATTAAGATTATTATAACAGTGACACATATCATAGACAGAGAATTGCAATGCCGTGGTCATAATCATACCCCAAGTTAAAAAAATAAGCCAATGGCTTTCATATTCTAGCAATATGTCATGGTTCAAATATCATGTAACAATGAGAGGAAAACAGCTATGACAGCGCCTACTCATATTCTACCATAGCACTTACTACTACTGTTCTCATATCAACTCTAAGCAATAACATGCGTTGTTATAAAAATCTTGTAAACGAGAGTAACATATAGCAATCATGATGTTATGCTCATAATATGTATTCTAACAATCATTAGATGCCAATTGTTCTCATATCAACTCTAACAATAACATGTGTGGTCATAAAAATCTAGGAAATGAGAGGAACATATAGCAATGATGTGGTTATAGACATGCTATGCATTCTAAATTTGTAACAAATGAACAAGCAGTCGTATTCATAAGGTAAAGATGAGATGAGATAGAACAATTACACGACGATAGATTCCACCAGTATAGGTAGCCAATCTGTGCGTCGACCGCGTAAACGATGTCATCATGCACTATAGCATCAGACAGAAATGTTTCCTCAATAGGATTGATGATGAGCCATAACCATTTATGGCGACCGGATTCCAGATAGACTAATCCCTTATTGAACAAGGCAATGAGCTTGTAATCCATGTAGTCTTCTGATGGTGTGGGCACTTCGCAGATTACAACTTTCTACAAACAGAGGTCGAGCCAAAAGCTTGACGCGTCTCGTGCGTAGTAGGCAGGAGTGTCCGGCGGGCCGCGAGGCTCGATGGCGGCGGTATCCAAAGATGGAAGGGTGATCTCTCGCTGGGTGTAGATATCCACGAGACGCCATGGACTACCAGATTGGTGGATGAGGACGACCTAGTTGGCCTTAATGCCCACCCAGTAGTGGCCGCGCATGAAGGGCAGGTGGATGGGTAGTGGTAGCATGTCGAGGGGCACCACGGCAACCTCCGTAGGATCGTCAAGTCGGTGTCTGGGCCACCTGCGAGGATCGGGCATCAGCAAGCAGGGTGTCTTGAAAAGAGCCAGCCGGTTGCAGACGAGTAGATGGTACAAAGACACCGAGCATGCGGCTAGATGGACGGTGCTGAGTAGGTCCATACGACTACAGATCTGCTCCAAGAGAACATCGGGGAGGGAATTCCAATCGCGGCTCTGCGTGTCAGTCGGTTCTGCCATTGGGGTTTTCGGTGCCTGCGAGCCAGCGGGGAAGTGGATTCGGGCGGGCGAGCGAAGAAGCTTCTCCTCGTGTGGCAGAGCAGTGAGCGGGGGGATATGGTACGCGCGAGCTACCAAGGAAGATGGCGCGGGCGGGCGAGCAGTGAGCGGGGGTAAATGGTGTGCGGCCGACGATGTGGAAGAGAGGAGGAAGAAGAGTGGAAGACGGGGAAGAAAGTGCGTTCAATCTCAATTCTACTAGTACTACTACCAGGATATACCGTCCTTCGGAGTGTAAATAGTTACACCGATGACATGTGGGTCTACCACAACAGGGCCCATATGTCAGTTAATGGAGGACAGAGGTGCGTAGGCGTATTTGCGGAAGCGTGCTCTACTGGCAAACATGATGGCAGTACTGGGTAAGGCTGATTTAGTAACACCAACACGCTGGTTCAGCTTATTAATTACGTGTCCCATCTGCTGCAGCGTGTATTGTCACTTCACTGCGAAGACTAGTTGAATAGTTCTCTCTGACCGAGATGGGGAATAAATGGATCGGAGAACTTCCTTTCTACAGTATCCCTATGCCTCTACGCTCACTTCACTCATTTTGCTTCGTACCTAGTCACTTGTTGAAATCTGTAGAAAGACAAATACTCCGTATTTGAGAACAGAGGGAGGCTTTTACTCCGTACTACTCCCTCTGTTCCAAAATAGATGACTCAACTTTGTACTATATTTGGGAACAGAGGGAGTATCACCATATGGAGGGAACAAAGGAAGCTTGAAATATGAACATGTCAATGGGAGGGAGTAAGCCCCATGCATGCATGCATGCAACATGCAACACTCACATGTACACATGGACGCACGCAACACTCACGCACCCATGCGGCACACAGCACACGACGCAACACACACGCTCACCCTCAAGTGCTCAACCTACTCCCTACGTCCATGAAAGACTGTACATTTAGAGATTTACACATTGACCAGGGCATAATTAACGCCCAAAAGTAGCAGACTTATGTGTGCATGCGACCATTGAGATAAGAAGATTAAATGAGGGCGGTTGCATGATGTAATTAAGGATAGACATGTAGCCTATACCTACAGCACAAGTTGGTGCATTAGTCAATCAATATCGATTTAGTAGATTAAAGGCTAAATGCATTGGAAGTGTAGATGTACATCATGTAGTACACTCTTTGTTGGAAGACCGAGGGAGGACACGTGCATGCACTCACATACACAGCCAGGGCGGTTCGCGCACAAGGGTTGGACTCGTGTCGCGCCTGCGTAAAGTTTTGTTTAACTGATTTCTTTGCTCTGCCAACTGACAGGTGGGACCCAGAAACCAGGTGACAATTTAACCAGTCAACAAAGTGCCACGTCGACTATGTGGCCGGTCAGTAGGGTGCAATACGGTGCTCTACGATGAGCTAGTGATCGCATAATCGCCGCAAAACTATATATAGTGACCGTAAAGAGCATACTGTTACATACGTTGACCGCCAGTGTATTTTTCTCGTTTCAAATTAAGCCATATTAATCGGAAAGGACGCAGTATGGACTACTACTAGTAGTACCAGTACTACTTTGATGTGTCCCGTCAACTCGCCGAACGAGGAGAAGCTTGCTTACTACGCCTCTCCCTCGCCCACGCGCGCGGTGGTTCGCAGGACGAGGAGAGGGTTTTGACTACAGCGCCCTCTCCCTCTCCCTCGCCCTCGCCCTCGCGGTGGACGTGCAGCAGTTCAATCGGTGTCAGATTGCCAGAAGCATATTGTACTGTAGTATCATCATTGTTGGACCTTCCGAAGAGGCGAAGAGCCAAGTGCAAGGTTCACACGAGTACGAACTGTTGAACCTCCCGAAGAGGCAAAGAGCCAAGCGCAAGGTTTTATAGGAGTTGTCGTCCTAGTAGGAGTGTACTAGTACAACTATAGCGAATGATGCTAATGTATGATGCCGCCACGTCACGTATATCCAAAGCTGTGCCACCTTTTTTTTCTCAAAGAGCGTGTTGGAGCCCGTGCAACAACCACACAAGTTGCACGTAGACATAACACATTTACTAGTAATAAATTCTAAAGGACAAATGCAAGTATGCCACACAAGTTCATCTCCAACTCATGTGATAAATTTGTGCACGACTAGTCTACATATATTCACAACGCTACCGTTCACAATTACCGTACTCCACTTACACGTTATAGATGGGCTACATGTCCTCCTCCTGGTTCCAGTCCTAGGTGTTCTTCATGGATGGCACGATCCATAGCGGTGGGCAACGGGAATCGTTGTCGCAGCTTTCTAGTCCGGTTCCACACGATCGAGACTCATCCAAGCTGAAGCGGCATAAATCAGGGATAGCGTGTCCCAGCATGTCGTTCATCCGGCGGTGCGCACTGAAGACACAACCATGCTTCATGAACGGCAGGCCTTTCGTGTCGTGCACAGAAGGTGGCATCTGCTTCACAATGGGGTAGATGTCCCCGATGAAAAGCGAGTACTCTCCAAGAGTGTTCCTCGGCACGCACGTAGCATCACGGGGGTCGAACTCGGCGCCGTTCATCTGGTACACGCGTGAAACGCCCTCGATGCGGCTATATCTCCCACGTGTCGAAGCACGACTTAGAGGCATAACCGCATTGAAAGCAATGTCGCAAGTGAGGTAATCTTCACACAACCCATGTAATACATAAGGGAAAGAGATACATAGTTGGCTTACAATCGCCACTTCACACAATTACATGAATAAAGCATTACATCATCCAAATACAAACAAGGCCCGACTACGGAGCCAAAATAAAAGAAGACTACCCCAAATGCTACACAGATCCCCGATCGTCCCGACTGGGCTCCACTACTGATCAACTAGAACGAAACAACACAAGGACAAGATCTTCATCGAGCTCCTCCTGAGCTGGGTTGCGTCATCTGTACGGACTCATCGGCACCTGCAAGCTGGTTTTGGAAGTATCTGTGAGTCACGGGGACTCAGCAATCTCGCACCCTCGCGATCAAGACTATTTAAGCTTATGGGTAAGGTAAAAGTATGGGGTGGAGCTGCAGCAAGCGACTAGCATATATGGTGGCTAACATACGCAAATGAGAGCGAGAAGAGAAGGCAAAGCACGGTCGATAAAAGTATGATCAAGAAGTGATCCTAAAACAACCTATGTCAAGCATTACTCCAACACCGTGTTCACTTCCCGGACTCCACCGGAAAGAGACCATCACGGTTACACACGCAGTTGACTCATTTTAATTAAGTTAAGGTTCAAGTTATCTACAACCGGACATTAACAAATTCCCATCTGCCCATAACCGCGGGCACGGCTTTTGAAAGTTCAAATCCCTGCAGGGGTGTCCCAACTTAGCCCATCACAAGCTCTCACGGTCAATGAAGGAATAGACCTCCTCCCGAGACAATCCGATCAGACTTGGTATCCCGGTTCTACAAGACATTTCGACAGTGTAAAACTAAACCAGCAACACCGCCCGAATGTGCCGACAAATCCCGATAGGAGCTGCACATATCTCTTTCTCAGGGCACACTCAGATTGTCCTAGGTACGGGTAGGCCAGCCCAGAGTTGCCCCTGGTGGTCACCGGCAGCTGACAGGTTGGACCAACACTCAGAGGAGCACTGGCCCGGGGGGGTAAAATAATGATGACCCTTGAGTCTGCAGAACCTAAGGGAAAGAAAAGGCTAGGTGGCAAATGGTAAAACCAATGTTGGGCATTGCTGGAGGAGTTTTACTCAAGGCGAACTGTCAAGGGGTTCCCATAATAGCCCAACCGCGTAAGGAACGCAAAAATCTGGGAACATAACACCGATATGGCGGAAACTAGGGCAGCAAGAGTGGAACAAAACACCAGGCAAAAGGCCGAGCCTTCCACCCTTTACCAACTATATAGATGCGTTAATTAAATAAGATATATTGTGATATCCCAACAAGTAAACATGTTCCAACAAGGAACATCATCTCCATGTTCCAACAAGGAACAAACTTCAATCTTCACCTGCAACTAACAACGCTATAAGAGGGGCTGAGCAAAGCGGTAACATAGCCAAACAACGCTTTTCTAGGACAAGGTGGGTTAGAGGCTTGGTTCACAATATGGGAGGCATGATAAGCAAGTGGTAGGCATCGTAGCATAGGCATAGAAAAAGAGCGAGCATCTAGCAAAGCAAAGATAATAGTGATTTCGAGGGTATGATCATCTTGCTTGAGATCCCGCAAGGAAGAAGAACGAGTCCATGAAGAAGACAAACGGACGTAGACGAACGGGTCCTCACAAACGCGACGTTATCGGAACCAACCCGAAGAAGCAACACCGGAAAGAAGCACACAACATAGTAAACAACCACCACATAAACATGGCATGATGCGCAAACAAGTATGATGCATGTCCGGTTTAATGAGGCATGGCATGGCAAAGTGCACAAACAATCCTACAAATTAAATGGAGCTCCATTATGCAACGGAGTTGCATATTGAAGAAAACACCACATGACTTATTTAGTTCTCTCTCGTTTATGTACCCAACAAGATTAAATGTTGTTAGCATGGCAAGAGATGAAGCATAAAGAAACTACACATCTAGTCAAGGTTAAATGAGGCCGGAAGCAACGAACAACAAATCCGGAAACTTCTCATGTGCATATTTTAGATTTGGTGCTGTTCTGCCCTAAACCATATTTTAGAGTTGTTAAACATGCAAAACAAGTACACCATGTTAAACTAGACATTTTTCTACCCCATTTACATATAAAATTTATTAAATTCCGAGTTACGGTTATTTAGTTATGAATTAAACCATTTTAGCATGGCATAGAGCAAAAATTAATCAAACAACATTTTAAACATTTTAAACATGGATGGAAATGACATATTATGAAACTAGATGCAATTCTAAGCATATTTCATATATAACGTTTTTCCATATGATGCACAGTTGAGAAGTTATTAAATGCATGAAGCACAAGGGGTTTTCTGTAAAACAGGCAAACTCTGGATTAATAGCAAAATTGTCCCGAGGAAAAAAAATACTAAAAGGGCCGGATCTGTCCAGCCCAACAGTGGGAGGGGGCGCAGCGGTGAGGCTCACCATGGGCCTGGCCCAGCTCGGTGGAGATGTGGTAGTAGGGAAGCGGCTTGGGCCGAATCTCACTGCTACCTGGCGCGGTCGATACAGAGGGTCAACGCGGGGCACGCCTGGCTCGTCCTCGAAGCAGAGGGGAAGCGCCCGTCAGGAAGAAACAAGACGGCGGCAGTGAACTTGGCGGGGAGGAGGCAGGGAACGCAGGGCCTCGCCGGACCTGGCGAATCCCGGTGGCGGCGATCACTGAGGTGCTCTGGTTGTTCCCTGCGAGGAAGAACAGAGGGAGAAAATGAAGAGAGAGATATAGGAGAAGGAAATAGAGATGGCGAGGAAGGGAGCAGGGCTCGTCGGCGGGACCTGCGTCGGGCTCGAGGACGAGCTCGGCGTGGAGTGCAGGTGCACGAAGGAGGCGAACGGGATGATGCTGCGTTCATCTCCGAGTGGGCACCGGCAGAAGGATGGTGAGGCTTGGCGGAAGCAGGCACGGGAAGCAGCAGCGAGGCAAGCTGAGCAGATGGACGCCGACCTTGGCGCGATGAAGACGAGGTAGGCGACGACTGGGAAAACCCCGGCGTGGACGAGCCAAATCCGAAGGCTCGCTAGGACGGCTGGGGAACGAGGCCAGCTCGGTGCGGCCGTGGCATCTCTGACGGTAGAGGAGACAAAGGGTGGCGGGGTGGAGCTGCAATAGGCTCCGGCAAGGAGGCGTCAGAGATGGCTGGATCCGAAACCAGGGCAACGGTGGAGCTCCGTTCCGACTTCGGAGGTAGCCCGCGGGCGGAGACGAGGCGGGTTCTGCTGGATCGGTCGGCCGGTGACGAGGTGGACGCGGAGCTTGTGTGAAAGCAGAGGCGCTCGGGGCGGAGCTGTCCCTGGTGGTGGTTGTCGGCAGCGGCGCTGGTCGTCGGGCGAGGAAGGAGGCCGCGGAGGAGCTTCGGTGGCCGGCTGGTGCACGGGTTGTTGGGGCCTCGGGCGCTCGGGGCTGCAGGAGGTGGACGAGGGAATCAGGGGAGGCGCTGGTTGGAGGGGGGAGATCGACAGGATTTTTGGATCGGGGACGCACAAACTGATTGGATGGGGATCGATCCCGAGGTGGGAGATGTAGTGTGGCGGCATCGGCAGGGACAAACCCCCTAGATTTTAGGGTTGGACAATATATATACATTAGGTGGATTAGGTTAGGGGCTACCTCATCCCTACGATCGTAATCGGACGGTCGCGAATAAAATAGTTAGGGAGCCCAATTAAGAAAATAGTGATATTTTGTAGATGTTTGGGGATGATCCGGACACAACAGTGACGACTGCTCGGGTCGGGTCCGGGTAAGTTTCGGACGCGCCCTAGAGGTCTATGCGCGGCGCAAAGAGGGGTAGGCTGGGCCTAGGAGGACTGTGGAGAGTGGTTTGGTCTGAGAGGAGAGGGGAGAGATGCAGCCCGGCACGGTTTCCGGAGAACGAAAACGTCCGACGTTAGACCGGCTATACTGCCGCTATAGTTATCCGTTGGGGCATCAAACGATCTCCGAATGCGATGAAACTTGACAGGCGGTCTATCTACACTACAATAAGACCACACGTCAACTCTCATCCCATACCGAGAACATTTTCCGGCCACTTATAAAATACTATTTCGGACATGTCGCGGGCGCGTGCAAGTGTGTCTGGGCTCAGAACGGACAACGGAGAGAATGAGGAGGCCGGGACGGATGCAAGTTTTGAAAACATGATGATGCAATGCACATGATTACATGACAAGATGCGACACGCAAGCAAATGACATGGCAACGACTGCGAATAACTGGAGGACACCTGGCACATCAGTCTCGGGGCGTTACAACGCGGCATCCCAGATCTGGACACATGGTGACGTACATAGTCAAGGTCCATGCATAATAATGTTGTGCTCAAATGTGGCGATCAGTAATACTTTTCAGCAAATAGTACTACTCCGGTATAGAGGAAGTAAAATAACCGGCTTATTATATATAGCCACTCTTGGCTACATGGATGAGATAGTAAGACATGGAAAAACAAAAATGGTGGCAGCTAGTGGGTTCAAGTCTTCAAGGGCCTAGCTAGCTATACGCGTCCTCCAAGGTAAAAAGTACTCCTACTAGTACTACAAAGTATACTACTAGTACAACAATGAAAGAGAAGGCGAGAGGGTTAAAAATGGAATACCTAGGTAGATGGTGACGGTCCGATCATGGTAGATTATGTGACCATGTTGCACATCAGTGGTACCATGGGTAACGACTGCTAAGATAGTTGATCCCAATATGCCAAAGTCAGCTACAAGGTTCCAGGTTAGACCAAATCACGGATGCAAATGCACATCCAGGATCGGCGATCTTATTTTGATCAGGGGATGACTGGTCCCTGCAAAATAATGGAGTACCGTTAGGGATGAAAATGATGGTTTGTGCATTCCGTTTGTAATCTCCCGTACCGTAGGATGTCAACCAGATGAAACAAGTCCCCTGGCTTGTCACCGTGAAGATGCGGCCTAGATGGCGCATGGCGTCTTCGAACGTGTAGGGGTACAAATCTGCCACCGCCAACATGCGCCAGCCTCTGCCGTTACTGCCTCCTGCATTGATGGCAATCCTTATGTCGAACACCGCGATGAGATAGTAATCGTCGTAGCCGCGTTGCTTTGTCGGCGGGTCTGCAATTGCTATCTTCTTCAATATCATGTAGGCATCATCATACGTATTCTTGCCCAGCCAGTCCGGAAGGCCGATCCCAATGGTGGAGAAGGGGTCTACCGGAACGGCCGCACTATTGTGGATGTTGTGCAAAATCATGGTGGTATCCGGCCGGAGGTATGCAAGCCAATCTTCATTGGCACCGACCCAGACCTATATATAAGACGGTGGGCAGCGGAGAAATTACGGGATGGAAATGGAATAACTAAGTACTACATGATCAAACTCCATTACTGACCTGCTCATCGAACAAAATCCGACTACCTCTCAACGTCGTCAACTCTAGCGGAGTCAATGTGCAACCATGGCCAGGGAGCGGTGGACTGTTTGAAGAATTGTCACATAGAAGAACCTTCTCCTCGAGGACGCATGGAAGACCAACAAGCATGGCCTTTTCCCAAGCCTGTTTAAGCAGCGTCTTGAAAAAGATGGTGCAGGAAGCACCGAGTCTTGCGGCGGTGAGGATGTCGGAGCGGCGTGCGATTTCTCCTAGAGAATCGTCGTCCAAGGTCTCCCAGCCCTGACGAGGAGGAGAACCGTCTGGCGAATCCATGGGAACAGCGACAAACTGCCTTCTCTTCGGGGGGAGGGGAACTGGCGAGGAGGAGATAAGAGCGTAGTAACCGCAGGGCCTCGTCCCTTCCAACTGTAGATCGTTCCTCAGCGAAGGGGTGAGGCTATTATTTACTACTCTAAATAATAGCACTAGTAAATAATAGCACTAGTAAGAAATTTTTGGCACTAGGTAGTAGTTTTTGGTACCATGGAGTACTAGTACTAGCATTATGGAACGTTATGGGATTGCATTATACTGTAAATAATAGCACTAGTAAGAAATTTTTGGCACTGGGTAGTAGTTTTTGGCGTGGATTAAGAAATTTTGGGTATGTTTTTGCCATTTTTTGTACACGCCAACTAGTGTCAAAAAACGTCGTACATTATGTGAAGGAGGAGTATGTACTCGTACTGTAGCAGTACTAGTACTACTTTTCTCAACTACTCCTCAAAAAGCACCCAATTAATGCTCTTGTTTTCCTTAAAAAAGTATGTTTACCAATGCATTAATTGCAATGCATGCATGCATAAATTACATTCATTGGTCAATTTTCTCTTAATACTTGTATGCAATGATTTAATGCACCTTGGAATCTGAACATGTGATGGGAAACAACCAAATTGAGCCTTATAAAATGGAAAAACTAAAATTTTGAGATGAGCCCTATAAACCGGAAAGGAGGGAGTATTGTACTTCTAGTCTAGTCTTGTATAGTGCACCAGTTTTGAACTCTTGAATCTCAGGGCCAAGGAGCTACAGTTGGAAGTGGAGGGTACAACTGTTCTCTAGAACCATCGTTGTACTATCAATGCAGGGGAAGTACACCTGCGTAGTGGCCTAGTGGGTACTCTCGGTGCTCTATTCAGCCGCTCCTCTCACGTAGTTGGCCTACTCAGCCGCTCCTCTCACGCACACACTAGCAGCTTGTTTATCAGCGACGGTTACTGCGGGGGCAGAACATTTGAGTTATTTGATACAGCGAGACTAGGCTTTTCGCTTCCATTTGTGGAGGTGTAATGGATCTCATCGAACTTTGTTAGTAGTTCCTTCTTTATGAATGAGATGAAGCAAAGCTTTTACCTCCGTTTAAAAAAACACGTCAAGAGGAATTTCTTTTATAGTAGAGACGATAATGGAGTGAAGTCCATGCATGCAACGCCACAAGCTACAGAGTAGTAGTAGAGCACTTTACGTACAGAGCCATATTGCACAGTTCCCAATACCCCGCCAGGCTTTTCCGGCTCCTCGGGCTTAATTGGGAGGCGCTAGTTTAAATATGCTACTAGCTGGAAGCTGCAAGCGAGGTGCGGCTAGGGCGAGCACGCGAGCCACGGGATGCTGGGAAGGAAAACCCGTTCACGTGGCTAGGCTGTTCAGACTCCAATGCACCCAGATTGTGGGGTCGCACGTCCGTTTGACTTCAAAACTCAAACTACCCATGTAAAATATTGGCTCGCAGCGAAGTGTAGTACTCCCTCCGTTCTGAATTACTTGTCGCAGGTATGGATGTATCTAGATGTATTTTAGTTCTAGATACATCCATTTCTGCGATGTATCTAGATAGTATACTATTTAAAAAAAGGCCGCCGTGCATTCGGCCAGGATCGAACCCACAAAACGAGGTGTACACTCCCGCGACCACTAGTAGTACTCGTTGGAGTACAACGCAACCTAGAATCGCCTTTTGTCGCTAGTAGTACATACATTGTTCCTTACAAGAAACCCCTAAGAGCATGGTTAATAGTATAGCCAGCTGCTGGCTATAAGCCAGTGCCATGTCATCTACAACCCATCTTATAGCCAACATGTAGTAGTAGTTTATTTCTTATAGCCCGCTGACTCAGCTCTATTGTACTTGCTCTAATAATGCAAGAAACCACTAAAATACCAAGAAACTACTACCACTTGCATACGTGGCAGACTTAAGATAAGACTACCTTATCAACCATTGTACTCCTCTTACCAACAAAAATCCTCAAGTGACCTCCTACCTCCGGCCCATCCACCTAGTCATCCTTGACCATGGGACGCAGCTACCGCCGCCGGCAGAAGGCGAGGTCAAAACCGCCAGTGGTGCGGAGCCCATGTTGCGGCAGCCCGGATGCCAGCTCTGTCCGGCGCTCGCGGACGCTAGCTAGCCAAGATAGCTCCGTCCAGCTGCTTGTCTGCAAGGTTTGCCAGCTAGATTGGCACGGCAGCGTGGCGGCTTGCTCGCGCGCGCCGCGCTAAGGCCAGCCATCTGGCTCAAGCGAAGGCCAGCGCGGCGGCTTGCTCGCTCGTGAGTCACGCTCGGGCCAGCCTGCCAACCCGTGCGGAGGCCAGCGCGACGTCCGGCCCATCCGGCGGAGCGGCGGCCAACTCACTCATCACCGGCGCCACCGATGAACACGCATCAGTACTGTTTGAAGTATTGTTCAGGAAAAATAATGATTTGAGGGGGAATAACAGGATAGAAGGTCAGATGTGGGTCCCTCGTGTCAACAGTCAAACAAAATGTGTTGATTTAAGCTGCCTCGTCAGCACGGACATGTGGGCCAACCCTGTCATAAATGGGTTAAAACGAACCTAATCGGTAGGAGTACTAGGTAGTTTTTGGCGTGGATTAAGAAATTTTGGGTATGTTTTTGTTATTTTTTGTACAATAGATTCCTCCTAGGGCTGGTTGAAAGTGGTAGTTTTTTGTTAAATACTCTACATATTGTAAGTAGGAGTGAAACTTAAGCTTTGGAAGCCAATAAGCAAGGCTAGTTACATAGTGCATATGTGTACATGATTGAAAGTAAATATCAACCATGAGTGACTAATATCTTGATGGAAAACTCGAAACTATGGAATACTAGGAAAAGAAATGCATGGTTGGAAATACTAGCAATGTTCATGTCTGTTGCAACGAATCACAATTAGAATAATACTTATTCACAAACTTGGTACAAAACAGTCTAATTTTGATATACATATGTCACTAGAGATATATTATGTTTCAATTAGAATATATTCCTTGGGATGTTTTGGTGAGGTCAGGAAGGGATGTGGTTGGTTTTAAGATACTAATTATGGGTTTTTCTGCAAATTGGTAGACAAGTGGGATGTTGGTGAGAAAAGGCAACAACTTACCTCACAATCGTTAGATGTAGATCTAATGGTCAGAAACGACGGATGGCAGACACACCAGCATCACCAACTTAGTCTTGTGTAGGAGTACTAGCAAGATTCGGGCATTGCACGGAACATCAAGATGCATTTTTTTTATAAAACACTTGTTGTGATTGACCCTTGCGGGAGTAATCCCATGTGTAAAAACTAATGATATCTCGAGAAATATGAGATAAGGTGAAGAGGAGTGGGGTGTGGTGGTGGTTGGTGGTCGGACTGAGCGGAGGCATGGGGATTGACAACGCCGGCAGCGGCTACCAGGCTAGTTTGTTCCAGAGGCTTCCTTTATTAATTGCTCAACAATGAGGTTTGTTGGAGATAAGGATGAACGAGGGAAGGCCTTGTCTGCAAATGTGGAGAGGGGTGCAGGTATCTTTTAGTTTAATTTCCATCCGTCAGATATAGATCGGACGGTCTATATTGCAAGATGGCACACGTACCATCATCACCAACTGGGTTTTTTATAAGAGAAGAAATATAAGTATGGAGATACAAATGTATTATCGATACTTGCTTCCCTAAACTAGCATCTACATTCTATTCAACGCCTCGACATGTGGGGCCTTAGCACAATGACTTCTCGACTGTGTAAAACAAAGATTTTCCCGTCGCCGACAAGGAGGGGGTGACGGCGGCGTGCTTTTTGGCTTTCTCTAGTCCTAGTAGTCATACTAGGTGGTCTAAGCACGTGTAGATTTATTCTTTTTCACGTCTCGTGTTCGCCGTACTGCCACGACTATTCATGAATAGACGGTAAGTTATTCACGGGGAAACCCTTGTTGAGCATGTTTGCGAGAGAGAGAGAGAGAGAGTGCGTGTGTGATATGTTAGAGATTGAGGCAATGATAACAGATTCTTTGTGTCTATGTGTGTGGAGGATAGAGAGAGACATGTACATGGGGATTTGTGTTGTGTAACGTGGAGACACATATACATAATTAGAGAGTGAGTGTGTGAGATACACATGCGGACATGAGGAGAGATGAGGATCCAGGTAAATGGGTGTTTGTGCGTGTCTGTGTGTGTTTGTGCACGTGTTTGTGTGTGAGAGGCAGAGAGTGTATGTGGAGTAGAGAGACGACTGATGATGTAAACCTAGTATAAGGGAAGGGGGGTGGTGTGACATGTGTAGTAGCAAGATAGCACGGGTGCGGGCGGGGGGAGCAGACTATTTGGAAGAGACATCGAGTGTGTGTGTGGGAGAGGGGTGTGAGAGCGAGAGAAAGAGAGAGCTAGCGACGGAGAGAGAGAGTGAGAGGAAGAGAGGGGGCGAGAGGGGTCGTTTGTGTCCATAAATGGCGTATAGATAGGGAGACAATGTTGATGTTGTCTAAAATTGGCCTATGAACGGAGACGCAAGGGAAGTAAGTAATCGTGTGTGTGTGTGTGATAGGGACTTCATGAGAGATCTAGAATAGATGGTGTAGAGAACAATGTGCAAAATTGAGAATGATTATACATTAGGGAGCTATGCAAAGAGTCACGACATATATGTATACGGGGAAAGAGCTGGGGCGAGTCCGCATGTGGGAGAGATAGAAAGAGGAGAGTGGTGCACAAGGAGACAAAGTGTGCTTGTTTGCAGTGGGGGTGGTGTGTGAGGTGAGTGCGCGAGAACCACATAACTAGGGAGATAGACGTTTGGGGGTGACATTTTGTGTGTATGGGAAATATACACTCTACATAGTGCGTGTGCTTGGGTAAGAGAGATAGCGGGAGACCTAGAGAGTGAGGGAAGAGATGTGTGCATGCCCGAGAGACAAAGTGATAGAGACCTATGTTGGGGTCCGGACTTTACAAGAGAGAGGGGTGTTAATGTGCTCGTGTGTTGGTGTTTGGGGGAGAGAACGACTTCTCTCTCTCTCTCTGTGTGTGTGTGTATGTGTGTGTGTGTGTCTGTGGTGGGGGGGTGACTTCAGATAAAGAGTAAGGTGTCTATATTTGAGGGACTTTAGCGTAATTGAGATATTGTGCACTCATGGTTGGTCAATTTGTTTCACAGTTTTTACTATGAGATAACGATACTTTTGAACATGCGTGATATACCTTGATGTACCAGAATTACAAACCTAAGATTGGAATTTTGGAATTCAACTCCATCATTAGCTTTTGTAATTCATTTAAACGGAGGTACATTTTTTAAACCGGGATTTCGTGATTTCAAATTCATATATCAAACCTAGAGATATACACATACGGGCATGTTTGAACTTTATAATCATCCACTTTATTCATACACATACACATTTTTGCTTTTGTCATCATATTTAGGATAAACACATTTGGAATTTCATTTGAATTGGACCGTATGATGGTATTTGCTTGTAGTAGCTCAATGATCCATATTTGAATTGAATGGACAATCTAAGTTTCGAGTTGGAGACATTGATTTTCAAAACTTGCACATTTTTTTGCGTGCAAAACAAACAAATTGTCGGCCATGATATCATAGTCGGCCGTACGAGAGCAGAATACTTATAATTTTAGGCGCCAAAAGCTTTCAAACTTCCTGCTCACATCGAAATATCACGCGCCCGAAAGTTTAGCCCTGTGATATTCCTGTTTTACCCCTGCCACATGAACGGAAAAAGGCTGCTTTGGTAACTCCATTGTTTTCCCCTCTTTGCCCCCAACATTCTTCCCCAGAGCCCCTCCCCTTCCCCTCCCCGACCCCCCCAACCTTGGCAAGCCGCCGAATCTAGTCCTCCGCCGCAGCGGTGGACCTCACACCCCGCCGGATCTACCTTCTGCACCTTGGAACCCCCAACTGCCAACTCACCACTTCACAGGAGCCGCTTCAGCGACTGGCTTGTCCACCGCTCGAGATCTCCTTGACCGCCATCATGGTCCACCGCACCGGATCTGCTTAACCGGTGCCCTCGTCCACCACAGCGTAGGCCCTTCACTGACTCCCTCGTCCGCCCCTTCGCTGGCCCTTCATACAAGCCCTCGTCCGCCGCAACAGATTCGCCTCACCGAAAGCACTGTACAACGCGCCCGCCGAAGCCTTCGTCCACTGCACCGGACCCGCTCCACAGACGCCATATTCAACTCCACCGGCCCTGCTTTACCGACGCTGCAGCCTCATCATGTTATTTCGATTTGTACTCCTTTTGGTTTTTCTCTTTATCGTGCAACTGTTCACTTACCACAGATGAGATTTCTTGTATGTCGACAGGCGCCGCAACCGTAGCACCGGAGCCGCTTCAGCGACGGCGACAGCCGGCCCAAACTCAACCGCAACACGAGCACCATCGACGATCCTTAGCTATTAAGTATGACAACGATACCCATACGCCGCCGAGAATCAGGTACTATTATCCAATGGCCGGCGCCTACGTTCACTTTTCTAGCATAAGTAGCGCACCTTTGAATTTCTTTAGGGCATCATTTAGTTTTTCATGAGACGCGTTATTCTGCTTGCACCTGTAGGGCCATACTTCTGGCAGTGAACATGTTACATGTGCTAAATTACATACCAGTGCACATATAGTTAATATGCTTTAGTTTTGTTCTGATGCCACCTGTTGGTTGTATCAGACTGCTTAATGTTCTCTATGCTTAATTACACATCAGCAAACTAGCATGTGGTTCCACTGCTTTTTGTTTGTTTTACCCTACATTTTCTGATGCTAGCTATTACATCACTGCTCCGAGCCTCTGTTCATTACTTGTTTGTGTGTTCTTGATCTTCCCAAGTTGCATGACTAATTTGATGCTTCTATTAATTATGGAGCTGCCAACCCCATCAAGCAAAATATTTGTTCTTTTGGGGCTGGCACCTCGAACAAGTATAAAAATATAGGGAAGCAGATATACTCCCTCCGATTCTATTTACTCTGCGCATAACTCTTGACCCACATACCAAGGAGGGCACTGGTTTAATTTTTCTGGACTAATTTGCCAAGTAATTAGGGCAGAGGCGGATGGGGCGGGACACAAAAGGAAACCAACGCTAGGAATCGGCAATGCGCAGACTAATACGAGAAAACTGAGAAAAAGTTATACGCAAAGTAAAAAGAATCGGAGGGAGTACTGTCGTGTATGCACACACCCTTCTTTCATTAGTTTAGATGAACCATTGATGATCAATTCGAACCAGTGCATGCGATTAAAATTAATTTTACCTAAATAGATGGTGCAGAATAAACTACAACAACTAGATTTGCAACCACGGGATGCTGACGATATCTTCAAAGAACATTGCAACAGCAGCTAGGCTTCACAGCAACATATGGTAAGCCAGTGTGTTTTAGTACATGTGAAATGTAATGCGAGTGGGCTGCTTTCTTGGCTTGTGCCCTCAACGTGTAATCCTACCGAATTACAAATAGTTCAGTTGTCTGCTTTGCTGTATTGCTTGATTCGAATGCTTATTTCTTGTTACGCTATACCTGAGTTGGCCAATATGTCAGCAGTGCCTGTTGTACTATCGTAAAGAAATGCATGCCTATTTCATTTGAGTCCTTAACTTTTCCTCTCAACTTCATCACAAGACTGTCTTCGTAGTTTATATGAGGCCACACTGTTAAGTGCTTTCTCAGATTATTTCAACTGCTTAGATGCCTTGGCAACTTAAATATAGCGGATGTACACTCCCTTTCAACTAGGGATGTCAACTGGGACCGGTTTGATCCCGATTAAAGTCCACTAGTGGTATGATAGTTCAAAAGAGTTTTTGTTTTTTGAGGAAAATGAACTAGGGAGGTAGAAAAAACTAACTAGATGGGACTGGCGGATTTCATTTATTTGCCACTTACATCCCTAGTTTCATCTTACCGTTTTCTAATTTCTTTTCGGCTGATGCTGCTTCGAACCATTTAAATATAGTTTGCCATGCTCGGCAATAATTCGTCCGTCGTTTACCATGTAAGCTTACTGCCTGGATCATACGATAACTATCTCTTACTGATGTCCAGCGGAAACCTTTCAGGATGTCGTTCACACTAGGACACAATGTACAACCCCAGAATCTATTTGTGGAAGCAGTGCGCCATCCATGTTACTAGATGGTAGCAGTTCAGAGGCAACACCGCCGGAGAGCAGTCTGAGCACAGATATTATAGTGCTTGAGGCTCTACTAGAGGCAGAAAGAGATGGTGTGGCTGCCATGAATGAGGTAATCTTTATCTTGAGGCTGGAAATTACGGAATTAGCGGCACGCATTATGCAAGCAACCCAAGAATTGGAGGAAGTAAGAATGTTGCATTTGATGACGGAGGAGGTCCTGCTGTTTCTGCTATCTGAAGCCCAAGATAATACCGGTTCTTCTTTAGATACCAGTTGAAATTTTCATTAGATTATTGTACTTGCATGTTGTGTCATGTCTCTAAATGGATTATGTTGCAAGACCCCCTATGTTTTCCATGTGTTGTAATGATCCGAATTTTTTAGGCGAGGTAATCCTCAGTACTTGTATGATTGACATAAGGTGAACTATTTTTCGTGTGAGCATATTGTATTGGATGAAATAACTGTTTGACTCGGAGTGTATCCAACCTACTGAATTCGAAGATCACGACATTTCTAAATCATAATCATATATAAAGGTGGAATAAATCTTTGTTGTGGTTTTGAAGAAATAAATAACAAAACGTATAATTATCTATGGATATTCGTAATCGAATACAAATTGGATTTGAATTTAGTTTGCCAGGTCCCAGGGCAAACGTGAATGCTAATTCTCCCAAGTTTTGAACGAAGCTGCTAAACACCCACTATAATTTGTGGGCTGCCCGAAGCAAGTGTTTGCGAGATGGAAATTACTGTCTACCCCTGACACTTGACATCCTTATCGACAGGATTTACACTGCTGTCGATAGGGGTAGACTAGTAACTTCAATCAGACGTGACACGACGGCCTCTGAGCCCATTCAGACACGGTGGGTGCCAAACGTGGGCGGCAAAACACATTTGATTCAAGCTCGTCCGAAAGACATGTGTCTCTTCCTCCATTTCCTCATTCATACACGGTGGACGGCAAAAAAAACTCTCCTCGTCCGAAATCGATGTAGGCTTATATTTTAAATAGGGGCAGATGTGTAACTTCCATCAGATGTGACACAACCGCCCTACCTGTCAGCCCCGTTCATACACCGTGGGAGCCAACCGTGTGCAGCAAAACACCCTCTCCTCGCCTGAAATAGTTACCGGCAAATATTTGGGAGATGCGAGATTATCGTCCTATCCCCAACCGACGCGATGTCCGAAATTTTAAACGGTGGATAAGTTCGTAACTTTCCCCCATTTCAGAGAAGCGCGTCCCAAAGTTTGAGATCCCCCCTCCCCTCCATTTCCCCATTCATACACCGTCGGCGGCACGACAACCTCCGCACTGCGGCCAGCCTCCTCCGTCCGCCACCCCATCCTCCACCTTGCCGGAGCCGCTACCCCTACCCCGTCGTCCACTGCAAGAGATGGACGTCTCTCATCCACGGCGCTGGACCAGGATCCTTTCATCGCCTCATCTCGCTTCATCAGCGCTGTCGTCCACCTTGCCGTTGCCGCTCCTACGGCCGCCTCATCCACGGCAACAGGATATATCCCCCGACCCGGCCGTCTGCCGTCTAAAGTCTTCTTCCCCGCCGCCGACAGCCATCGCACCCGCAGCACCCTCAACGTATCAGCATAGGCCTACACGGCGTCGCAAGAGAGCTGGTACTCTTCCATATGTGGTTAAGTTATTGATCTCACCCGGAAAATAGATCGTAATTTGTTTACTGTACTTTTCTTGTCCGTACCAAATCTAGTGGCTAGTTGAAAGCAAACATTGGTTGCGAAGTAGCTTTGTCCGGTTTGCACCTTCAGATCCGCCATGGCACAGGCACTATACTCGTAAAGCTTATGGTTTCCCCCCTTCATATTCACTACCATCATCGTAGGTGCTTCATGTCGTGCTAGCACTGCTCCTCAAGACCTCAACCCAAAGCTTACGTGTTGAAATACGAATCTGATATGATGCTAATATCACTAAAACAGAGAATGTTTAATTGATCACCTAATGTTCCTATATTCATTTCGAAAAGCATGTGCGCCACCCACTGGTCCAGCTAGTTCCACTTTCCTGATTTTTCTCTTGATGCTTAGGGTTTTCCCCTTTTATATACTCTACTATGATCTGCGTAGGTGCTTTCTGTCGTACTAGCATTACTCCACCCTTAAAGCTAAACAACACAACACTCAGAATTTGAAAGCTTAGTTGTTCAAATATGATTGTGATATGATACTGATATTAGTTAACCGACACATTTAATTGGTTAGCTAAAGGTCCCACTTGAGTTTCCAAATGCATGTCGTGACATATAGAGAGATAGCATAATTGCATTTCTTTGTCACTTGTTGACCGTACTTTCTTGTCCATACCAAATCTTAGTTGTTATTTCAAAGCAAACATCGGTTGCTAACTACCCTTTGCGCAGTTTGCAGCTTCAGATCTGCCATCCCACTGCCACGGTCAACACTGTACTCATCATGCTTATATTTTCCCCATTTTATGATGACCACAATCAGCCTACGTGGTTCGTGTTGTAATAGCACTGCTTCACCCATCGAGCTAAACAATCTTAGTTGTACAAATTCATATCTAATATTATTGCTGATATTAGTAAAACTGAGAGATGTTTAATTGGTTAGCTAAATGTTCCTACTTTAGTTTTGAAATGCATGTGAGCCACATATGGAGAGACCTGAAAGAATAGTATTTCTCTGCACGCTCTGGTTCATCATGGGTGGCCAACCGACATTGTATTAAAAGACTTGTAATATCTTCAATCTGCTTTCTCTTCTGCTCTTCTTTAAGATGATACTCTTCTCTTGCGGTCGACTGGTCAGGTCGAGTTGCTCTCCCTTAGTATATTTTAAATCTGTCAGGTCAGGTCGACTTGTTCTTCTTTACTATATGTTGAAGCTATCATCTACGAAGTGTCATCACTTCTGGAGCTCTCATATTTTGAGTAGTAGGCCACATTATATTAATGCACACAACAAATTACAGCATGCATGGCATCTTTTAAAAGAATTGCAGAGATAGCACAAAGGGTTTTACAGGGAGGCAGTATTGGATTAGAATCACTTCTGCATTACAAAGAAAATCTCACTTGTTTTTATGTTTTCATGCATGTCAGATATTGAACATTATCAAAATGAATATGAGAATGGGCGCACGAGAGGAATATTGCGGAACGATCCACTGGCTATCAAACTTGGCATGGTGGAGGATGGCCTATCTTATTCACCCATCAAGGTGCTTGCTCTAACTTTGCAAAGTTGTATTGGTCGCACATATTTTGCATCTGACCTCTTGCATTACTTCTACTTTGTTACACCATCTGCTTAGTTTAAGCATCATATATGAGTATATGCCATACCTATCCATTTTCTGTACCTATTCCATGTGTTGTCACACTATGTTTTTCTAGTCAGATGTTGTTCTTTCGTAATAGGTGTCCAAAAGGAAGAGGGTGAGTGCAGGTTGTCAAGGAGTACAAACTAGGTATTTGGAAAAGGTAGTGATACCTGTTAAATCAGATAGATCAGCAGCCACAGAAAACACAGGCCCAACTGTACCACACTTTACCCCTACTCCAGTGGCCAAACCCCTATTAGAACTGCTGGGAGCCCAGCGTCAGGTACTGTCTATGATATCAATTCAAAATTTAAACTCCTAAATTTCTGCTTGTGCCTTTCCTTCTCTCTTGTATGAAAACTAATTTCAGATGAATCTCCTTGCTCAAAGGATCATACGATCTCAAAACAATAATGGGCTCTGCATTGCTCTTGTCAGTACCTCTCTCCCTTTTGCCTTGTGACGTTGTACTTAATTAATTGCTATTTGATTATGTATCATCAGTCTGCACCTGAGCTTCATTATCCTCTGTTTCTTCCAATATTATTTGATCTATATTTACTCTTTGCAAAATGTAGAATAATGGCAACGCTTATAAAGAATTTTCTTTGCGGAATTTATTGAATTATCCTTCCATCAACATGAAGAAGGGCTTTGTCCAGCCCGTGTTAACATGTAATGTAAGTTCATCCTTCTCAAGCCTTTAAACTTTGTTCTAGTATAGATTAGGATAGGCATCATTTCCTCCACTGCTGTTTGCTTTGCTGTTTACATCTGATTGGATGTTTGCAATAACTACCAGTTTCAAATTGTAGTTGTAAAAACATGTTACTTATGCAGAACAGATCCATTTATTTGCTTATATAATTGTGAAACCTGTTACGTGTCTCCTTGTTTCTCTTTCAGACTCGTATCTCTTACGCCAGGCAGAACTTTAGGGAAGATAGTGAGCCAAACCATTTTGAGGACAGTAAGATGACCCCAAGGTCCTGTCTTGATGAAGACAGTGAGTTGAAGCTACTCACCAGCAGGTGTGAGACAACCTCTGTGCAGTCGCTGCCTCAATCAGTTCGACTTCTTCAGTCTCAACTTAAAGCGGAAAGGCTTGCTTCAGCTCAGCTCCGACTTGAAGTCAAAGATGCAATGAAGATGTCAGAGGACTGCCGTGTGCACCATCATGCCTTAAATCTAGTGTTGATGCATCTATCGTTGACACAACTGAGGTCTACTCAGCTTCTTCAGCTGTTTGGGGGGGGGGGGCGACCTGGCTAGGCCTAGTGCCTTCTGAAGTGCTCTCAGTTTTGTATATTCTTTTGTCGGCGCGTTTATTTGCACTGGTGGCAAACTTTAATGCCCAGTGGATGTAATATGTGTGTTAGCCGTGATAGCCTAGCGTAAGTTGCTTGCTTATTTATTTCCTTGTTGTTTTGTTTATTTGTTTGCTTCTAGTCATTGCAGTTCTTTTTCCGCGGTTTGCTAGTGGCTGCATTAACCTATTTTTTAAAACTAGGCCACAATAACCATGGGCTAATATTTACTGTAGTTGGGCCTCCTACGGGCCGTAGAAACAGTGAGCCTTCTACGGGCCGTAGAAACAATGGGCCTTCTACGGGCCCTATCATTAATGGGCCTTATACGGGCAGTATGATCGATGGCCAAACATGGGCCAATAACAGGCCGCATTATGGCCGTAAACGGGCTAGAGTTGGAATCATCCGTTCATGGGCCGACCATAACGGGCCATCGTTAATAGGCCGTATTTGATGACGCTATGAAAACGGCCCAACGTATTAACGGACCACAAACGGGCCGACTGTAACCACGGGCTGAATTTGACCCACAAGCAGAAAATGATAGTAATGGGCCGTAAGTAAACGAATGCTGGAAATGAGCCCAAGAATAAATGGGCTCTGAGAAGGCCGAAAGATAACATGGGCTGGAAACGGCCCAACGGAATAACGGGTCGTTAATGGGTATAAAGTGATACACTGTTCATCACGGGCCAGTTTCACCACGGGCTGTTAATGGGTGTAAAGTGATACATTGTTCATTACGGGCCAGTTTCACTATGGGCTGTTAGTAGGCCAAGAGTTACATAGGGCCTCATATGGGTCGAAAGACGTCATGGGCCATACATGGGCCAGAAGTGAAAACGGGCTGGAATCATATTGGATGGCCCAGATGACGCTACTAGGCCTAATTCGGATAGGGCGTAACGGGCCTTGGGTTAGCGGGCTGTAAATGGGCTATATTCGAACAGGCCATTAACAGGCTTTCCATGGGCCGGCCCGCCAGCTTTTGACCAAGTCAAACGGGCCGGCCTTTACACAGGAATGGGCCTCTGTTGGGTCGTGCCACGTGTCGACGTATCATAGGCGCCTATCTGACCCACTGACGAGCTGACACGTGTTTCGTCCGGCCAATAAGAATTTTACACGTGGAAATTTCCCATTGGTCGGGGCTGTTAACGGGTTATCGGATCCAAAACCCGACCCGATAGCTTAACGGCGTTCCGTTATGGTGGATGCCACGTGTCGGTCACCCTTGACGAAAGCACTTCTGTGACGCACGATTTATCATCATGGAAGTGGACACTTCCGTGATGATAATTTTGGTAATGTCATGGAACACTTCTACGACGGCACAAGTATGACTATCTTGATTCTATCATAAATTTTTCATGGATGTACATGCATGACAAAAAGGCGACCTACTGTGACAAACACGTATAATCACAGAAGTGTATTTTTTTGTAGTGCTAGGGCCCGCCCCCTCTCTCCCCCTCTTGGCCGCCCCCTCCATCCCATCTAGGGCTACCGCCCCCCTAGGGTGGGAACCCTAGAGAGGGCGCAGCCCCCTCCCCTCCTCCTATATATAGTGGGGGTTTTGGGGCTGCCATACACGAAAGTTTCTCTCTCTCGGCGCAGCCCTACCTCTCCACCTCCTCGTCTCTCGTAGTGCTTAGCGAAGCCCTGCTGGAGAACCACGCTGCTCCACCACCACCACGTCATCGTGTTGCTACTGGAGTTGTCTTCCCCAACCTCTCCCTCCTCCTTTCTGGATCAAGGCGCGGGAGACGTCACCGGGCTGCACGTGTGTTGAACGCGAAGGCGCCGTTGTTCGGCGCTTAGATCAGAATCGACCGCGATCTAAATTGCTGCGTGTACGACTCCACCAACCGCGTTCTTGTAACACTTCCGCTTAGCGACCTCAAGGGTATGAAGATTCACTCCCTCTCTATCGTTTCTAGTATCTCCTAGATTGATCTTGGTGACCCGTAGGAATTTTTTTTGAATGATTGCTACGTTCCCCAACACTGTCTGAATGGGCTTCTCGAAAAGAAGGAATTCCTTATTGATATGAGTAGTCTATCATCCCTATTAAGCTAGGCTATCACATACACCCCCACTTAGAGGAACTAACGTCCTTGTCGGGCCACAGGAACGTTCCCTCTTGGCACATACGTTTGTGCATCCAGTCCGGCACATGTGCCATGCCATGTGCCACGACGGGTCACAAACGTCATGCACAACATGACCACACACCTGTCCGCAAACATCCATGTAACCGCGAGAGTCGGCTCTGATACCAACTTATAACGCCCCGGACACGCCCGCCGATGGTCGTTACTCCTGGCGGGATCTAGACTGGCCCCATAGATCAATGCTAGTCTTTTCTGCATACTTTGTCCTCACTCATGCGCACCCGGGAGCAACTTCCCGGTCAGTCACCCATCCTAAAATTACTCCAAGCTGAGCACGCTTAACTTTGGAGTTTTGTTCGAATGGGCTTCCAGAAAAGAAGGAATTCCTTATTGATATGAGTAGTATATCATCCCTGTTGCGCCAGGCTATCACGGACCGACAATACCAACTCGATGAGACTGATGCACTAGGGTTAGGGCAAAACTTGATCTCGGTTTGACCGATTACTTCAACTTGGTGAGACCAATTTCAGTAATAAGCAAACAGAGAGTTGGTCAGGCAAACTCGATGGGACCGATCGCTCATTTCAGTGGGACCAAAACGTTACAAAAAGGAAACAGGGAGTTTGCATTGCCAACTCAGTGGGACCGATCGCTCATCTCGGTTACACTGAAACGTTACAAAGGGAAACAAAGAGTTTGCAATCCCATCTCAGTGAGACCGAGATCCCCATCGGTAAGACCGAACTGATTAGGGTTTCTGGCTATGGCTATGTCAAGTGAACTCGGTGGCGTCGGATAGATCAAATCGGTGGGGCCGAGTTTGACTTTAGGTTTAGGAAATATGTGGAAATGAGAAAATGGTTGAGGGCTTTGGAGCATATCACTAAGCATTTTGAGCAAGCAAGCCATTAAGCAACACCTCATCCCCTTTTAATAGTATTGGCTTTTCCTATGTACTCAATGTGATCTTGGATCACTAAAATGAAAATGTAGAGTCTTGAGCTTTTGTCAATATGTGTCCTTAGCATTTTGAGGGGTCCACATCTCTTAGTACATGCCATGCCAATCATTAAACTTTCTAGAATGATTATCTTGAGAGAATATTAGTTCAATGAGCTATATGTTGTTAAGAATTACCAAAACCACCCAAGAATTAGTTGCACTTTCAAATGTTGAAGGTCTAGTATCTTGACAAGGAAACAGAGTTGTGGTCGCATCTGTTTGCGGGGACGAAAATGGTGTTTACCCGGAATCCTTTGCTTTCGTCACCGGTGCTATTGAATCCTCATTTAGAAGAAAGAGCTCTGTGACTGAATTGCTTTGAGTGGGGCTTGCCCATTAATTAGATCACTTGAGTAAAATAGGTGAAAGTGCAACTATCCCTAGGTGGTTTTGGTAATTCATAACAACATATAGCTCATTGAGCTAATGCTATTCCAAGATGACTATTTCAGGAAAGCTCAATGATTGGCATGGCATGGATGTGAAAGTGGAACCCTCAAAATGCTAAGGACAAAGGATTGGCTCAAGCTCAAAAGCTCAAGACTCTTCATTTTATATTTTAGTGATCCAAGATCACATTGAGTCTTTAGGAAAAGCCAATACTATCAAGAGGGATGAGGTGTTGCTTAATGAGCCTCTTGCTTCATGTGCTTAGTGATATGCTCCAAAACCCTCAACTACTTTCCCATATCCACATATGACCTAAACCCTAAGCCAAACTCGGTCCTACCGATTCTTTCTATCCGGCGCCACCGAGTTTCACTTGTCATAAGCCACTGCCAAACCCTAGCAATTCGGTTCTACCGATAGGGATCTCGGTCTCACCGAGATGGGATTGCAAACTCTCTGTTTCCCTTTCGTAACTTTTCGGTCTCACCGAAAGAGCGAATCGGTCCCACCGAGATTGCAATGTAAACTCTGTGTTTCCCTTTTGTAACTTTCCGGTCTCACCGAAAGAGCAAATCGGTCCCACCGAGTTTGCCTGACCAACTCTCTGGTTAGCTTATTACCAAACTCGGTCTCACCGAGTTTGTGTAATCGGTCTCACCGAGATTACGTTATGCCCAAACCCTAACCATATCGGTCCTACCGAGTTGCATGTCAGTCCCACCGAAAATCTCTAACGGTCACTAGGTTTACCTTTTCGGTCCGACCGAGTTTGTTGATTCGGTCCCACCGAGATTGGAAAACTGTGTGTAACGGTTGGATTTTGTGTGGAGGCTATATATACCCCTCCACCTCCTCTTCATTCGTGGTGAGAGCCATCAGAACACATACACAATTCCAACTCATATGTTCTGAGAGAGAACCACCTACTCATGTGTTGAGACCAAGATATTCCATTCCTACCATATGAATCTTGATCTCTAGCCTTCCCCAAGTTGCTTTCCACTCAAATCTTCTTTCCACAAAATCCAAATCCTATGATAGAGAGTTGAGTGTTGGGGAGACTATCATTTGAAGCACAAGAGCAAGGAGTTCATCATCAACACACCATTTGTTACTTCTTGGAGAGTGGTGTCTCCTAGATTGGCTAGGTGTCACTTGGGAGCCTCCGACAAGATTGTGGAGTTGAACCAAGGAGTTTGTAAGGGCAAGGAGATCGCCTACTTCGTGAAGATCTACCGCTAGTGAGGCAAGTCCTTCATGGGCGATGGCCATGGTGGGATAGACAAGGTTGCTACTTCGTGGACCCTTCGTGGGTGGAGCCCTCCGTGGACTCGCGCGACCGTTACCCTTCGTGGGTTGAAGTCTCCATCAACGTGGATGTAGGATAGCACCACCTATCCGAATCACGGGAAAAACATCCGTGTCTCCAATTGCGTTTGAATTCTCCAAACCCTTCCCTTTACATTCTTGCAAGTTGCATGCTTTACTTTCCGTTGCCAATATACTCTTTGCATGCTTGCTTGAATTGTGTGATGATTGCTTGACTTGTCCTACAATAGATAAAATCTGCCAAGAACTAAAATTGGGAAAAGGTTAAGTTTTTATTTGGTCAAGTAGTCTAATCACCCCCCCTCTAGACATACTTTCAATCCTACAATAGGGCGCTGGTGAAAAAAACAATCATTTGATTTAGTTTCTTGCTCTCCCTTAGCACCGGGAAAGGAGTCTATCTATCTGCCTAGCTTTGGTAGATTTCCCACAACGCAATTCAAAAACGGAAATTCCACAAATCCCTGGCTTCCCTGCCTAGAGAAGGAAATGTCGGGAGGAAATAGAGATGATAGGACCGCCTCAATGTTAGAGATGAGTGCTCGTCGTATTCCCTCGAGGAAAGCGGAGGCCCTCACGAAAAGATCAAAGAAAATGAAAAGCATGGCCGCCTCTACCTAGAGCAAAGAAGCTTTGCCAGTCTTATCACCGGATTCACCATAATCCAATTCTGAGTCTGAGCTCATCTGCACTCGGTCAAGAAACGATTCATAAAAATTCAAAAAAAAATCCAAAAATTTTATGGAAGGTAGATAGTTTGATGTGTGAGGTACGCTTTAAATTTTAGAGCATTTGGACATTTGAGTAGCTCTCAGCAAAAAAGACAAATTGGGTCAAGACAGTATATGAATAGTACACTACTTAACAGACCTCAAATTTGTCTTCTTTGCCGAGAACTACTCAGATGTCCAAATGAATTGAAATTTTGGGCGGACATCACACAGCAAATTATCTACCATCCCCCAAAAATTGGAATTTTTTGAATTTTGCTAGTATTTGTTTTGATTTTTTTACTCAGCGCAGGTGCAGATAATCCTGGGAGCCAAAACGCCTCACATGTACGTGCTCTAACTCTGGTCCCATCATGCATCTACATGTACGTGCTCTAACTCTGGTCCCACCATACATCTATCTCATGTACGTGGTCTAACTCTGGTCCCATAATGCATCTACATGTACGTGCTCTAACTCTGGTCCCACCATACATCTATCACATGTACGTGCTCTAACTGCAAACATCCGGTCGTACACTTCATTTACTACTCACGCGGTAACATTTCTTCCTCGACGCACTAAACTCAAGCCACAATCATTCATTAGCAGTTTAGTACTACATAGTTCTGTCACTAATAAACTAACACTGGATGCCCTATACACCCCATAAGAGATCAGAGTCATCTAAAAGAAGAACAATACTTGGATCAATATGCCTTAATAGATAACAGGGTTGAGAACTTACCGTGTTTGGTTTATCTGGAAGACAAATCCGCTCAAAGGAGCTTAACTCGTGTTTGTGTAAGCACCAGCTTCTCACTTAACGGGTTTTACTTTTAAAAGAAAATTATCTAACATAAATTATTCATCTCCATCTAACAACAATGTGGTATAAATTGCTATATTTATAACCGGCACCCGCACTTTTTTACATGCAAACGCTGGTGACATTTATTGAGAATATTGAATCTACATGTAGAGGACAGGAGTCACAGTGTATCATCGAGTATTTGATATGCATCTGTAACTAGTAAATTCATTGTGCCTTTAATGCAGCCATGCCATCGCAGGAACTCAATGACACAAATATTAGGGTGCAGCGTCGCCGAGAGCCATTTGTCCGCCGCCAGCTAAGTTCTCTTTATTATCTTTATTTAGATTAGATATTGGTAGACATGTTTGGCTTGTGGAGAAACAGTTTCTATGAACCTTCTTGAGCAATAAAAACTACTCCCTCCGTCCTACAATATAAAAACGTTTTTGACACTAGTACGTTGTTTCCTTAAAAAATTCTATTATAACTCTTTTATAAGATGGAAAAACGTTGTGGAAATTAAAATAAACTGAGGCCCACCTGCAGCCTCCAGAACCCGGGCAAACCAAAATGGCCACCTCTCCTCTTATCCTCCTCGGCGGTTCCCTCGCTCCCCGGAAATGAAGGCCACCACTATACTCACGCTCTCCTCGTCCCATGCCGCCGCGGCCCGCCGCTCGCCGGCGAGGGCGACCATCTCCGACCCCCACCTCCGGCAGTACCCCGTCCGCACTTCCCGCCTCCGCGTTGCCCAGAGCCTGGCCTCACGTCCCCTATCCTCGGTCCGCCCCGCTTTCTTGGTTCTTCTAACGGAATCGTAAATGGTCGCGTTATTGTTTGTTTCGCTCACCTTCTCTCTGTTGGGAATTCAGGGTTGGAGGCGGCGCCGGAGGGGGAGTGGGCTGGTGGTGCGGGCAGAGACGTTCGGGCAGCTCACCACCGGGCTCGATTCCGCGTGGAACAAGCTGCGTGGCGTCGGTGAGTGACCACTAGCTCTCTCCCAGCGTACTGCAGTGTACAGAAACAGATTTGATGGTTGCAATGCTCTTGTGATTTAAGATGTGCTGACGAAGGAAACCATTGCGGAGCCGATGCGGGACATCAGAAGAGCACTTCTGGAAGCAGATGTAGGTGTAGTTTTGCGTCAGTGTTCATTTCTGTCTTTGAACATGAGCACTTCGTGTAATGCTGTTACTTTTGCTCTCTGCACTCTGCAGGTTAGTTTGCCGGTCGTCAGACGGTTCGTGTCGTCTGTAAGCGAGAAGGCTTTAGGTTCAGATGTTATCCGAGGAATCCGACCAGAGCAGCAATTAGTCAAGGTATTTTGTGTGTTCGTCTGGCAAAGCATTATGTTGTCTACACTAGTAAACGCATGCTGGATACTTTGTAACTAAAAAACTGAAAAGGTATGTCACGCGATGCCGTTAAGGAATTAAATGAACCACCGGAGTTCGTTTGCAGTAATGATTTCATATATTTGACTTTGCTTCTATCTACAGTTAAGTAACTGCATAATTTCTCAACTGAAAGGTTCTTTCCTCTCCTGAGGGATAAAGGAACACACTAGCAAGTAAAATGCTGTAACACGCTTAAAGAATTTCACTATAATGAGAATGGGACGATAGTATCTTATGCTTCATTGATATGGTGAGTTCTTTTCAAACTAACTTATTAATCGGTTTGCTAGATTGTGCATGATGAACTTGTTCAACTGATGGGTGGAGAGGTATCAGACTTGGTGTTCGCAAAAACTGGCCCAACGGTCATCCTACTGGCAGGTCTGCAAGGTGTTGGGAAGACTACTGTTTGTGCAAAACTTGCATTCTATCTGAAGAAACTGGTGCTTTCCTTGGCCTTTATTTTTGACAATCTTAATAGGGCGTCAATACACGATAACCTGTAGATACTTATACCAGAGTTAGGTTACAGGGGAAGAGTTGTATGCTGGTCGCTGCAGATGTTTACAGGCCTGCTGCCATTGATCAACTCACTGTACTGGGTGAACAGGTACTTCTTTGATGAACTTACCTTTTATGTAAGATGTCTGTGTACAGCTGCAACACTTAACTGCTTATGAAATCAATGTACGTTTGGGTTGTTTCGAAACTGAAAGGTTAAAGCTACCAGGTTGCATTTGCTTTCTGAATGCAATACTACAGTTTGGGCCTGGCTAAAAAAGGGCATTCACAGGTGGGTGTGCCAGTTTACTCGGAAGGAACCACGGCCAAACCTGCAGAAATAACCAAGAATGCCGTGGAAGAGGCGAAAAGAAATAATATTGATGCGATCGTAGTGGATACTGCTGGCAGACTGCAGGTCAGACTTCTCTGTATTTCCTTTACATTTTCAGTTTACTTATCGTAAACTACTGCCTGATAGAACTGTCACCATTGGTGGTACCTGATCATCTTTCTGACATCAGATTGATAAAACAATGATGGTTGAATTGAAAGAAGTGAAGAAGGCAGTTAATCCTACAGAGATTTTGCTTGTTGTTGATGCCATGACTGGCCAGGAAGCTGCAGGTATCTGTCTGTTTCTTGTTGTTACTATTCCAGTGTCATTCATAAACATTTAGGAAATCAGCTACAGGTCTGAAATTTGACTATCTGACAAATTCTATAATACTGTTGTTGTTCCTAATGTGTTCATAGAGCCGGAAGTTTTCTGCTAATTCTATATAATTTTGGATGCTTTAAAGTGCACTTTCCTTCAAAGCATCTGGCTTTAAAGAGCACTTTCAACTCTAATGCTGCACAAAATAATGTTTTCATAGTTGTTACACTTTTTCCTTTTTTTTGTGCAGCATTAGAGTTGTAACAACTTACACTACTTCCTTTATTTTGTGCAGCATTGGTCACAACCTTTAATATTGAAATTGGTATATCCGGTGCTATATTGACTAAATTGGATGGTGATTCCAGGGGTGGAGCAGCACTTAGTGTTAAAGAGGTTATACTTGCCAGAAACTTTTCTCGCCATCATATACGCAAATGTTTAGGATCTCCCACATCATGCTTTTACTACAAGTTGATATTTGGAGCGGATCATTGTCTATATATATTGGCCCGAGCTGTGAATTCCTTTTGAAATAGACTTATTGGTTTAATGGATTTGCCTGCTCCTTTCACTAATTGTCCTAACTTTTGCTCTGTGTGCATTAGAGTTCCACTGTATATATTATGTTCTTCACTTGTATGTTGAGAAATATCTATATTTTATCACCAGACTGCCTATTTGCAAACATATTTCACCCAATCCGAAAACCTTAGTAATACCTGTGAGGTGCAAGTATGATAAAAAAAATTCCCCTTTCTTCTGCTGGTATATGTAACGCCATCACTACCTATCACTTAATCCTCTATGCAGGTGTCTGGAAAGCCCATCAAATTTGTAGGGCGAGGGGAGCGAATGGAGGACCTTGAGCTTTTCTATCCCGACCGCATGGCACAACGTGTTTTGGGAATGGGAGATGTCCTTTCATTTGTTGAAAAAGCACAAGAAGTCGTAAGTAGTTTCCTGTAAGACTGCTCTTCTGGTCTTGTCTGAAGCAATATTTTGATGGTTTCTATATGCTGCAAAATAGGTTCGCCAAGAGGATACCATGGAACTGCAGAAGAAGATCATGAGTGTGAAATTTGACTTCAATGACTTTTTAAAGCAGACACAAAATGTTGCCAAAATGGGATCCATGAGCCGTATAATCGGAATGATTCCAGGCATGAACAAGGTACATGAACCTGTGGGATTGATTCATTCCTTCAAACTGATGAAATAATTGCCAGAGCATGACAACACTTCTCGTTCTAAATAGGTTACTCCTGCACAAATCCGGGAAGCTGAGAAAAGACTTGCATTCGTAGAGTCGATGATCAATGCAATGACAGCCGGTACATTCCTCCTGAACTACCGCTAAACATATGAAGATTGTAGTAATGGTGATGGCTCCTTATGTCCTTGCATTTAACCCTTACACTTTGCAGAGGAAAGGGAAAAACCCGAGTTACTGGCCGAATCACGCGAGAGGAGGATTAGGGTAGCAGAGGAGTCTGATAAGACAGAACAAGAGGTTCGGTCCTACTGTTATCATCGTACCACAATGTTTCACTTATTCAGCATATTTGGCATTGCCCTACATGGAGCTAATCAGGCACTGCCATTTTCCACTATCAGGTGAGCCAACTGGTCGCGCAGCTCTTCCAAATGCGCGCGCAGATGAAGAAATTGATGGGTATGATGCAAGGGCAAGAAGCAATTGCAGGAATGGGAGATCTCATGGACTCGCTCAATGCTGACGAGAAGGTAAGGACGACACCTCTGGCAGTGTGAATGAGGTTTCCTCCTGTCAATTTTCTTCCCTGGAAAACTTACAGTTGCGTGGATTGTTATCGTTCAGGCACCTCCTGGCACCGCACGGCGGAGGAGACGGCGGAGCGAGCCGCCGCGGCAGAGGGAGCTGGATGCAGTGGGTGGCGCCAGTAGGCCTTGAGTTGATGTGCACTGGAGCTGGAATTTTTCACTGGAAGAGTTGTGGATTGGCATGTAGGTACGGGTCCTGCTGCATGGTGTAATATTTCCTGTACATTTTGGCATGCCGAGTTTAAGGTTAATGGGAAATGTGTTTAGTGGACGGAACATGCATTTTGAGAGTGGAGGGAATTAATTACATGTCTTAATATAAATACATGATTAGGTTTTAAAAACATATTCGAAATGAAAACATTAAGCCTGCCAAGACTTCTTTTTTGGAAAAGACACAACAGACGACGGCGACGATGACAACAACAATGACAAAGCTTTTAGAGTTGAAACTCGTAAGATGTCAAAACCAACTTACAGTTCTCAAAATCAACAAAGCCTTTAGACCTTCCATGTACCTTGAAAAGACGCAAACCTATTATAAAATTTCATCCAAAGTACAAAGCATTCCAAATACAATAATAATTACATTGAGATGCCCGAACCACCGAACAACCACTACCAGCAAAGACAATAAAAAAATGCATCGAGGTCCTCGGAACACCAAACAACCACTATCGGCAAACACAATAAAAATTACATCGATGTATCTGGACCACCGCACAATGACTACCACTGCCATAACGTCGTCGTCATTGAACTCTTGAATCAATTTGAAGTGCCTGACACCATATCTCGCCGTTGTGCACGTGCTGCGAGAAACTCTAACCTCGTAGCTCTAAGGAGACCACAGGAATCTACGCCGAGGCTCTGTCAACTCGGGAAAGAAGAAGAGAAAAATGTTCTACCGCCGCCCACGAAGATGTTGGCCACACAATAAAGGGTGTTTTTATTGACTCATAATATAGCATCAAGGGATAATTAGCAACACCCAGCCCCTGCATAGTCTGAATGCACACAGCCAACACAAGCATACACACACACACACATACAAACGGCCTCACCAGCAAAGAGCCAAGTCATACTAGACCAAAACTATGCCTAGGCGAAGAGAAAAAAAAAACACAGCGATTAAAGATGTACATCAACAACCATCAGCTCCAACTATCTCATGATAACACATGGATTATAAAAGCGGTTCTTCAAAAGGAACACCTCCAAGAAGGGACACACCAGTGGCATTGTCGCCGGATCCTACACCCAAAGGTCATACCATGGATTTTGACCCTGGAGATCAAGTCTAAGCAAACCCCGTTCAATGCCTTCACCAGGTAGGCCAGACCTAGGGTTTTCACCCAAAGCTCAAGACTGAGTACTCAAAATGCACCACCTGATCGAATTCATCTTGCATTATCTTGAAGAACTCTAGGTTTCATATAGCATCTCACAGGTGCCCAATTCCATGCATGCTATTGTTGTTTAATTAATTTCTGTATGCAAAAACCAGAACATGTCTTGTACTCTATCCATTACCACACGACAATGCGCAGATATTGTCTATTCCATCCGTTCCTAAATATAAATATAAGTCTTTTAGAGATTCCACTATAAAGACTATATTTGAATGTTTATAGACGTCTTTTAGAGTACAGATTCACTCATTTTGCTCCATATGTAGTCTATAGTGGAATCTCTAGAAAGACATATATTTAGAAACAGAGGGAGTAGTTACAAATCGTTTGGGCTACACAATAAAGCAACGACAGACAATACAGATGTGTAACAACAATGGACCTTCCGGTTAGCTATTCTGTTCTCAATGATAATCATCAAGACTGAAGGGGAAAAAAGCAAGCCATGCATTTTTTGAAGATCACAGAAATACTCACTCCCGGTTCATTGGAACTTACACAGCAAAGGCCGTATACACGTATGTTGTCACTATTTGCAAGCTGCGGCTAGAGATCTCAAATATGTCCGTACTGGGTTCAACTAGCAGTGACCCCCATGGCCAGCCATGTCTCACCGGCGGTAACCGCGCATCGAGTCTAGGTCCCGCTGCCTCAGGTTGCCGTACTTCCTCCTGCGCTTACCAGTAGCCATGGCAGCCTGAATGATCACAGTTGCGCAAAGTATTAAAACTCATATACAAGACACAATAACAACACATGTAATATGCCCCTGGTCTGTTGACCCGGGTGGTGCCTTGACCTGTTCTTCGGCTTTGATGGACTCCGCGAGATTTTCCATGTCGGGTGTATCTTTTCCTTGCATGCCAGCCATCATCTTCTGCATTCGAGTGCGCATTTGGAAAAGCTGCGATACTAGTTGGCTCACCTGATAGCAAGAAAATGTTCAGTTCAGCTCCATGAGGTTCCGTGGTTTATATGCTACTAGATCAAATGACGATGAAATGACAACGGAACCTGCTGTTCTGTCTTTCCAGCATCCTTGGCCACTCTTCTCCTCCTCTCGCGTGACTCAGCAAGTAACTCTGGTCTTTCCCTTTCATCTGAACATAGTCAGGATAATTAGTGCTGGGCAAATGTTCATGACAACACTCCGTCGAAATTATGCTACAAAAAATTAGGACTGGTACGTCTTTTGGTCGATGAACTTGGCACGCACAACTGGCATTGTCCCAGCTATGGAACTGCAAAATGTTTATTTTGATGGCGGCCCTCAATTCTGACCTCACCAAGTTATATGCCACATGAATGATTCCCTCGTCAGACTAGTTTTTTCTTTTGAAATGCATAGACATTTCATGAAATATTAAAAGAAGGAAAACCATGTTTGTTTTCTAAAGCAGGATAATTTCAAACTACAGCAACTTAAGATACTACCTGTGGACATCAGAACACCAACCAAACAAATAGTTGATTGCCAATGAGCTTCAGTCTGTCTATTCACATCATTTCATATTTTGTACAAAGGAAGTACGAACTACTGGCAAACTACTGAATTCACAGATCAATATCAGAATTGATCCCAACCTGTTATTAAATGCTTACACATTTTTTGCAAAAAGGAGGATTACCCCCGGCCTCTGCATCAAGCGATGCACACAACCAATTAAAGGCTTACACATAATATGTAAGAAAATACAAAGCACTTTCCCTAATATAGCAAGTGTTTGGAAAGAACATGCAAGGCCATATCTTCATGATGTGAACTGAGTGTAGATTATACATACCAGCAGTCATCACATTGATCATTGACTCCATAAACTTAACATTTTTCTCAGCTTCACGGATTTGTGCTGGAGTAACCTACTCAAAACGCGGCAAGAGTTGTGGTCTTAATAAGTAATAACATAAAATTTATATCTTGAACATAAGGGGCAAAAAGTCAATTCAGAAGACTGGTTCCAAGGAAATGTAATAAATTAGGTACAGAATTCATATCCGCACCTTGTTCATGCCTGGAATCATGCCAATTATACGACTGAACGAACCCATCTGCGCAATAGCTTTTGTTTGCTTCAAGAAATCATTGAAGTTAAACTTTGCGCTCATAATCTTCTTCTGTAATTCCTCAGCATCTTCTTGATTCATCTACTTGCAGCAGTATGTTACACCATATAAATATGACATTATTGTTTAATGAAAGACACAAGGAAAATTGCATTTCACAAAAAGATACTTACCACTTGCTGTGCTTGCTCAACAAATGAAAGTACATCTCCCATTCCCAAGATACGTTGCGCCATACGATCTGGATAGAAAGGCTCAAGATCCTCAACACGTTCTCCTCGGCCTATGAACTTGATGGGCTTTCCAGACACCTGCAGAGTTCTTCATTGTCATATTTTTCATATGCATGCTAACAAAAGGAACAAAGACAGAAAGCTTGCTAATATAGCCATAACACACGTAAACACTGAACATTTATTATTTAACCTTGCGCAATCGTGTACTTTTCTGTTATACTGTACAAAATTGACGATGAAAAACCTATACAGGAGGAAAAGGTAAATCCTGAGAATAAGTAAAATAAACTTATGTAACCCCTCCGTGACATACATTATTTCATTGAATTTATGGGCATATCAACTCTTGTGTCATAATGCCTTTTTGCCAGTTATTGAGAATTGAGAAGTCTAGAAAGATCAAATAAAACCAAAATGTATGGACACAAATAGTGCCTTCTATGCACTAGAAATCAGTAGTTCGTTTAGACAGAACTATGAATCTGGATGGTCACACCAAATGGACAAAGTTTTGCAAGTTGAGAGACCTCTTTGATACTTAGTGCTGCCCCACCTCTGGAGTCACCATCCAGTTTTGTCAGTATAGCACCAGTTATACCAATTTCAACATTGAAGGCGCCGACCAATGCTGATAAAAAAATCAGCAAGGGTAAGTAACAGTGCGACTCTAGCAGATGATGAAGAGTTTCAGAATAACAAGTCCTGCTACTACAGGGAGCGTGCTCCTGCTCCTTTGAAAAGAACACAATAAATTGTAAGGAAAACTGAACGAAGACAATTGGACCAAACATAGCTCTTATATACATGTAGATGAACATGACTAATATGGGACCCCCAAATCCAAATACACAGCATGTATACATTAATATGTGCTGCAATAGTCAAAGTTGAAAATGCAAATTTCCTTTTCTGCATGCCAAGCAGTGCATTAGGTAAGTTACTTACACCCGACCAAGTATAAAATGATGAGTCTAGAGCCCTAAACTACTCATAGAACAACAAGCAACAACAAACCTGCAGCTTCTTGGCCAGTCATAGCATCAACCACAAGAAGAATTTCTGTAGGCTTCACTGCCTTCTTTACTTCTTTCAACTCATTCATCATAGCTTTATCTACCTAATGATAGAAAGATTAGCTAGTATCGGTTGTGCTTGGTAAACACAGTTGGAAGTAACAGAAAGACACACTAGCTCCTCCATTTAAAGCTAAATAGAGTACCTATCAAAAAGTATCATATCTCATTTTTCACACCAACTCGTCTCATAACAGATTATCTTTACATTTAAGTTTAAATATACTATACTAGAATGAACATTTTTTGTTGAAGCACTAGACTGAGTTTAAAACAAACATATACATTTAATCCAAAATAAACATTTTAAACAGATTTTGACCTTTTACAGACTTAAAAATTACTAGTAAGAACTAGTGCAGTTTCATCATATATCTAAAATTCCATACTTTGGCATGATTATGATCTGGTGCCCAAGATCTGTGTACGATAGGGCCAGTTCTTTTGTGGCTTCTACCAGCTTATGGCAGAAATAAGCTAGAAGCCCAAAAGAACTCGTTTTGAGAAGCTGGCTCAACTTATTTCCACCGCTAGTTTCTTCACGATGGAAAAAAGCTGGGGGTAGAGTAGCTTCCCGCAGCTTATGACTTAAAACTGAAGGGGTATACCAAAATGGCACTGTTGTTCGCTCAAATTACAAAGGAAATACCCCTCCCAGGTCCCAGCCCGCGTCACCCGACCCGACCCCCCGCAGAAAGGAAACCCGTCGCCTCGCTCGATCCCCTCTCGCTCTCGCACGCCGCAAAGGCTAGGGTTCCTCGCCGCCGCCGCCGCCGCCGGTCCCTGGGCTCCTCATCGCGGCTAGCTCCGACCACATGGAAGGTGAGTAGGAGCCCATCTTCCGCCGCTTCTCTGTCCTCTGGCGCGGCTCCTCCCTCGCAACAGCTCCTGGTCGGTCCGGCCAGGGCACCACTCCGGCGGACGGCGCCCCACTCCGGAGCACCGAGGCGCGTCGCAGCTGGCCGGGAGCCCGAGCCAGAGCAGCCGTCGCCAAGGCCCTGGTTGTGCGCCCCCGCTGTTCCCCTTCCATACTATTCAAGGGTATTACAGACTATTCACCCGACAGATGAGGAAATAAGCTAAATGAAAGGAAGTGAAAAGAACTGGATAGCTTATTTTCATGGGCTTATTTCCACAACAGCTTATCTGTGACTTATTTCTAGAGTAGCTTATTTCCACAGCGGCACTCAAAAGAACTGGCCCTAAGTCAGCTGGTTAAAACTGGTACAGGACTGACGTACAGTTTTTTAGAACCATGATTGTAGCAAACCGAGGAACATAATTAGATGATAAGAGTTACCTGCAATCTTCCAGCAGTATCCACTATAACTACATCGGTCTTCTGGCTCTTTGCTTCTTTCAAACCGTTCTTGGCAATCTCTGAAGGTTTTGCTTCCGTTCCTTCTGAGTAAACTGGTACACCAACCTATCAACATTCAAAAGTAACAGTAGTTTTAATTTCAAAATTTGGAAAGACAGATATGCATTACTGGTAGCTCTACAGTCATTTGAATCGAAGGTAGCCACAGTTATTAGCAAGAAAACGTTTCCAACTCAATAGTGAAAAGATCAATTTCATTACGTGTACCTTTTTACCCAGAATAGTGAGTTGGTCAATAGCAGCAGGCCTGTAAACATCTGCAGCAACCAGCATACAACTCTTCCCCTGTAACCTGAGTCTGGTTTATAAGCACTGATGGCCTGGGCTCTTAGGAAAATGCTTAAAGAAGAAAGCTCAGGAATGCACCATCTTTTTCAGATAGAAGGCAAGCTTAGCACAGACGGTAGTTTTCCCAACACCTTGCAGACCTGCCAATAGGATAACCGTTGGGCCAGTTTTTGCGAATACTAAATCTGACACCTCTCCACCCATCAGTTGTACAAGTTCATCATTTACAACCTACATCATTTAACTCTTGTTAGTCCTCTAGAGCTAGAAGTACATATAGTATTACATTGGGAAGACCACATTCAGTTAGTCCAAAATAATCAATGAATTCCTCAATTAAGGTCACTTGTGTGCACAATATTATGCACCCGTCAATAATGGCTGTGCAAACTACACATAGAAAATTTGTCACATGCAATTTATAATTTTCTAGGATCCTCGGATCTGAGTATACCTTCACTAACTGCTGCTCAGGTTGGACACCCCGGATCACATCAGTGCCTATAGCCTTTTCAGTAACAGACTCGATAAAACTTCTTGCTACTGGCACACTCACCTGCAAAGTAGGGTGCGCATTAGATTGTGAAGACAAAAAAAATAGAAATATAGCTCCACAAGAAAGCCATGTACTGAAAGAGATGAGACATACATCTGCCTCCAAAAGTGCTCTTCTAATATCCCGCATCGGTTCAGCGATATTCTCCTTTGTCAGTCGATCTTGAACCACAAAAGGCATTTCCCTCATTATTTACAATCATGATTTATAGCAAAGCTACAGAGGGTGCAGTCAGTGTTGCTGATCAAGCATGAAAAATGCATACTGCATTGAATCGTTTGGACAAAACGATCCACACATTACAAAGTTACGCAAAAAAAAAAGTTATCACTTCATAGATAGCCAATCTAGAACTTCACAGTTGCATATAAGACTCTGTCAACCTGATACACGATTTGACAAATCACACATATTTTTGGGAGGAGAACTGAGTGTGACTCTGTTCAACACATTGCAACCAGAGCATTACGTATGACAGCAACAAAATCCACACATGAGGCGAGAAGCAAACGTGTAGTGTATGGGTAAACTATCAGAAGCGAACTCACCGACGCCTCGCAGCTTGTTCCACGCGGACTCCAGCCCGGTGGTGAGCTGCCCGAACATCTCCGCCCTCACAACCATCCCGCTTCTCCTCCTCCTGCTGCATCCCTGAGGGCGTCCCAAACCGTAACAAGGTAAGAAAACCGTCCGGTCAAAAAGAGATAAGGTCGAGATCGGTCTCGGAGGGAAGAAGCTAGGAAGTTGCAGATGCTCGGAGCGAACCGGGAACGGGGAAGAGAGGGCGCGGAAGGCAGTGGGACCTTGGGCCCCGCGGAGGTGGAATGAGAGAGTGGGCACGCGGCGGAGGTGAAGGGAGGCCACGGTGGGCCTGGCCGGTGAGCGGCGGGCGCCGGCGGGAGACGAAGAGAGCGTGAGTGTGACAGTGGCCTCCATTGGAGAGAGAGGGCGGAGCGTTCTGCGGAGGCGAGGCGAGCCAAGCAACGAGGAGGATAAGAGGAAGTTGCTCTAACTGGGCCTTTCTGGGAAAAAATGCTGACCATGATAGCCCATGAAACGGCCCCGTCATCAAGTCGAGGGCCGTAGCCGCCGATAGGGGGATTCTAAAAAAAAAGGTCGATAGGGATAATTCTCAAAAGAAAAAAAAACACAATAATGGTGGAGGGGAAATATCAAGTGCTCAGTGCTTCTGCTTCCCATGCTGCCCGATTTTAAAACTTTAATTTTAAATGTTTAAAATATTCTGTAAAAAATATGAATATTCACAAGGAACGTGACTACAACCCCTAAAAGATCCAGGTCAAAAATCAAAATGTACATCGAGAAACAAAAAAGACAAATTCAGATGTGAATAACGTCAAATGTTGTTTTTTGTCTTTTTATAACACTATTCATACTAGATTTCATATTTTTGTTTCTCAATGTTCATTTAGAGTTTGGACCTGGAATTTTAGGAGTTGTAGTCATATTCTTTGTGAATATTCATATTTTTTTGATTTTTTTGAAACATTCAAAATTGATTCTTTTAAGTTAGAGGATTGGGAGCACCCAAGGATGAGAGCACCTAATATTTCCCCGTGATGGACGTACAAATACAATCAATTATCCGTGAGATCAAACACTCAGGCAGCAACTTTGAAGCTCATAATTGAGCTAAATTTTCTTTATCTTTACATACTCATTGTCGCTTGTGGATGGGAGTGTGAGTGCCACATGATGTGATCATGTAAAGTACATGTGAACAGGCGAAATGACTTCCGTTATTTGCGCCGTGGGTCTGGAGGCGATACAGTGATGATCTCGTGATGTCTACTACACAACCTTTTTCTTGTAGATATTGTTGGGTCTTCAAGTGCAGAGATTTGTAGTACAGTAGCAAATTTCCCTCAAGTGAATGACCTAAGGTTTATCAATTCGTAGGAGGCGTAGGATGAAGATGGTCTCTCTCAAGCAACCCTGCAACCAAATAACAAAGAGTCTCTTGTGTCCCCAACACACCCAATACAATGGTAAATTGTATAGGTACACTAGTTCGGCGAAGAGATGATGATACAAGTGCAATATGGATGGTAGATAATAGTTTTTGTAATCTGAAATAATAAAAACAGCAAGGTAACAAGTGATAAAAGTGAGCGTAAACGGTATTGCAATGATGGTAAACAAGGCCTAGGGTTCATACTTTCGCTAGTGTAAGTTCCTTCAACAATACTAACATAATTGGATCATAAAACTATCCCTCAACATGCAATAAAGAGTCACTCCAATGTCACTAATAGCGGAGAACGAACGAAGAGATTATGGTAGGGTACGAAACCACCTCAAAGTTATTCTTTCCAATCAATCCGTTGGGCTATTCCTATAAGTGTCACAAACAGCCCTAGAGTTCGTACTAGAATAACACCTTAAGACACAAATCAACCAAAACCCTAATGTCACCTAGATACTCCAATGTCACCTCAAGTATCCGTGGGTATGATTATACGATATGCGTCACACAATCTCAGATTCATCTATTCAACCAACACAAAGGACCTCAAAGAGTGCCCCAAAGTTTCTACCGGAGAATCACGACGAAAACGTGTGCCAACCCCTATGCATAGGTTCCCGATGTCACGAAACTCGCAAGTTGGTCACCTTAACATACATGAAGTTGCACGTGGTATCCCATTGTCACCACAGATATCCACAGCAAGACATACATCAAGTGTTTTCAAGTCTTTAAAGACTCAATCCGATAAGATTACTTCAAGGGGAAAACTCAATTCATTACAAGAGAGTAGAGGGGGGAAGAAACATCATAAGATCCAAATATAATAGCAAAGGTCGCGATACATCAAGATCGTATCACCTCAAGAACACGAGAGAGAGAGAGAGAGATCAAATACATAGCTACTGGTACATACCCTTAGCCCCGAGGGAGAACTACTCCCTCCTTGTCATGGAGAGCACCGGGATGATGAAGATGGCCACCGGTGAGGGTTCCCCCCTCCGGTAGGGTGCCGGAACAGGGTCCCGATTGACTTTTGGTGGCTACGGAGGCTTCTGGCGGCGGAACTCCCGATCTATCTTGCGTTCTGGAAGTTTTAGGGTATATGGAGTTATATAGGCAGAAGAAGCACGTCAGGGGAGCCACGGGGGCCCCACGAGACAGGGGGCGCGCCCTAGGGGGGTGGGCGCGCCCCCACCCTCGTGGGCAGCTCCCGTATCTTCTGACGTGGGGTCCAAGTCCATCAGGTGTGTTTCCTTCCAAAAATAACTTCTCCAGTTGATTTCGTTTCGTTTCGACTCCGTCTGATATTCCTTTTCTTCAAAACACTAAAATAGGCATAAAACAGTAAATCTGGGCTGGGCCTCCGGTTAATAGGTTAGTCCCGAAAGTAATATAAAAGTGGATAATAAAGCCCAATAATGCCCAAAACAGTAGATAATATAGCATGGAGCAATCAAAAATTATAGATACGTTGGAGACGTATCAAGCATCCCCAAGCTTAAGTCCTGCTCATCCTCGAGTAGGTAAATGATAAAAAAGATAATTTTTGATGTGAAATGCTAGTTGGCATAATTTTAATGTAATTCTTCTTACTTGTGATATGAATATTCAGATCCAAAAGATTCAAGACAAAAGTTCATATTGACATAGAAGATAATAATACTTCAAGCATACTAACTAAGCAATTATGTCTTCTCAAAATAACATGGCTAAAGAAAGCTATCCCTACAAAATCATATAGTCTGGCTATGCTCCATCTTCATCACACAACATATTTAAATCATGCACAACCCCGATGACAAGCCAAGCAATTGTTTCATACTTTTGATGTTCTCAAACTTTTTCAATCTTCACGCAATACATGAGCGTGAGCCATGGATATAGCACTATAGGTGGAATAAAGTGGTGGTTGTGGAGAAGACAAAAAGGGAGAAGATAGTCTCACATCAACTAGGCGTATCAACGGGCTATGGAGATGCCCATCAATAGATATCAATGTGAGTGAGTAGGGATTGCCATGCAACGGATGCACTAGAGCTATAAGTATATGAAAGCTCAACAAAAGAAACTAGTGGGTGTGCATCCAACTCGCTTGCTTATGAAGACCTAAGGCAATTTGAGGAAGCCTATCATTGAAATATACAAGCCAAGTTCTATAATGAAAGATTCTCACTAGTATATGAAAATGACAACATATGAGACTCTATATGAAGAACATGGTGCTACTTTGAAGCACAAGTGTGGAAAAAGGATAATAGCATTGCCCCTTTTTATTTATTTTCTTTTTTTATTTGGCCTTTCCTTTTTTATTTGGCCTTTCTTTTTTTTATTTGGGACAATGCTCTATTAATGATGATCATCACACTTTTATTTTCTTACAACTCAATAATTACAACTCGATACTTAGGACAAGATATGACTCTATATGAATGCTTCTGGCGGGGTACCGGGATGTGCAATGATGCATGAGTGACATGTATGAAAAAATTATGAACGGTGGCTTTGCCACAAATACGATGTCAACTACATGATCATGCAAAGCAATATGACAATGATGAAGCGTATCATAAACGGAACGGTGGAAAGTTGCATGGCAATATATCTTGGAATGGCTATGGAAATGCCATAATAGGTAGGTATGGTGGCTGTTTTGAGGAAGGTATATGGTGAGTGTAAGGTATATGGTGAGTGTATGATACTGGCGAAAGGTGCGCGGTTTTAGAGAGGCTAGCAAAGATGGAAGGGTGAGAGTGCGTATAATCCATGGACTCAACATTAGTCATAAAGAACTCACATACTTATTGCAAAAATCTATTAGTTATCGAAACAAAGTACTACGTGCATGCTCCTAGGGGGATAGATTGGTAGGAAAAGACCATCGCTCGTCCCCGACCGCCACTCATAAGGAAGACAATCAATAAATAAATCATGCTCCGACTTTGTCACATAACGGTTCACCATACGTGCATGCTCCGGGAATCACAAACTTCAACACAAGTATCTCTCAAATTCACAACTACTCAACTATCATGACTCTAATATCACCATCTCCATATCTGAAAACAATTATCAAGTATCAAACTTTTCTTAGTATTCAACACACTATAAGAGAATTTTATTATTCTTGAATACCTAGCATATTAGGATTTTAAGCAAATTACCATGCTATTTAAGACTCTCAAAATAATCTAAGTGAAGCATAAGAGTTCATCTATTTCTTCAAAATAAAACTACGACCATGCTCTAAAAGATATAAGTGAAGCACTAGAGCAAATGACAAACTACTCCGAAAGATTTAAGTGAAGATCAATGAGTAGTCGAATAATTATGCAACTATGTGAAGACCCTCTAACATTTAATAATTTCAGACCTTGATATTCTATTAAAACAGCAAGCAAAGCAAAATAAAATGACATTCTAAGAATGGCAAACATCATGTGAAGAAGCAAAAACTTAGGATCAACCGATACTAACCGATAATTGTTGAAGAAGAAAGGTGGGATGCCAACCGGGGCATCCCCAAGCTTAGATGCTTGAGACTTCTTGAAATATTATCTTGGGATGCCTTGGGCATTCCCAAGCTTGAGCTTTTTTGTCTCCTTAATTCCTCTCATATCATGGTCTCCCTAAATCTCAAAAGCTTCATCCACACAAAACTCAACAAGGACTCGTGAGAAAAGTTAGTATAAACCATTGCCAAAACCTTATCATACTCTACTGTAGCAAATCACTAAAATTATTATTCAACATTGCATACTAAATGCCTCTGCATATTTAATAGTCATATCCTCAAATAGAATCATTAAAGAAGCAAACATATGCAAACAATGCAAACATAACAGCAATCTGCCTAAACAGGACAGTCTGTAAAGAATGCAGCAACATCCATACTTCCCTAGCTTCAAAAATTATGAAAGAAAATTCCCACTGTAGTAAATTTATCAGAGCTTAATATTCAAAAGGTTTCAACATTTTATCACATTCTGACTTTTCTAGGGAATTATTGCAACAGCGTAAACTTTCTGTTTTCAAACAACAACATGTATACTTGTAACATAGGCATAGTAAAGACTATCAATGCCACTTTTATTGAAATAAAAGATACAAAACATTGTTCTAAATAACAGCAAGCAAAACTAAATAAAATAAAATTACGCTACAAGCAAAACACATATCATGTGGTGAATAAAAATATAGCTCCAAGTAAAGTTACTGATGAACGAAGACGAAAGAGGGGATGCCTTCCGGGGCATCCCCAAGCTTAGGCTCTTGGCTATCCTTGAATATTACCTTGGGGTGCCTTGGGCATCCCCGAGCTTAGGCTCTTGGCTATCCTTGAATATTACCTTGGGGTGCCTTGGGAATCCCCAAGCTTAGGCTCTTGCCACTCCTTATTCCATAGTCCATCGAATCCTTACCCAAAACTTGAAAACTTCACAACACAAAACTTAAAGTAGAAAACTCGTAAGCTCCGTTAGTATAAGAAAATAAATCACCACTTCAAGGTATTGTAATGAACTTATTCTTTATTTATATTGGTGTTAAAACTACTGTATTCCAACTTCTCTATGGTTTATAAACTATTTTACTAGCCATAGATTCATCAAAATAAGTAAACAACACACGAAAAACAGAATCTATCAAAAACAGAACAGTTCATAGTGATCTGAATCAAACGTATACTTCTGGAACTCATAAAATTCTCAAATAAATTGCTGGACCTGAGTAATTTATCTATTAATCATATGCAAAAAGAATTAACTAAATAGAACTCTCCAAATAAAAATGACAGCAGTTCTCGTGAGCGCTAAAGTTTCTGTTTTTTACAGCATGATCAACAAGACTTTCCTCAAGTCTTTCCAAAGGTTCTACTTGGCACAAACACTAATTAAAAGTATAAAACCACATCTAAACAGAGGCCAGATGGATTATTTATTACTAAACAGGAACAAAAAAGGAAGGAACAAAAATAAAATTGGGTTGCCTCCCAACAAGCGCTATCGTTTGACGCCCCTAGCTAGGCATGATGATTTCAATGATGCTCACATGAAGGATAAGAATTGTAACATAAAGGGAGCATCATGAAGAATATTACTAGCACATTTAAGTCTAGCCCACTTCCTATTCATAGGGATTTTGTGAGCAAACAACTTATGGGAACAAGAATCAACTTACATAGGAAGGTAAAACAAGCATAACTTCAAAACTTTAAGCACATAGAGAGGAAACTTGATATTATTGCAATTCCTACAAGCATATGTTCCTCCCTCATAATAATTTTCAGTAGCATAATGAATGAATTTAACAATATAACCAGCACCTAAAGCATTCTTTTCATGATCTACAAGCATAGAAATTTTACTACTTTCCACATAAGCAAAATTCTTCTCATGAATAATAATGGGAGCAAACTCAACAAAATAACTATCATGTGATTGAAAATTAAGATCAAGATGACAAGGTTCATTGTTATTATTATTCTTTAAAGCATACGTGTTATCACAATAATCATCATAGATAGGAGGCATGCTTTCATCATAATAAATTTGCTCATCAAAACTTGAGGGATAAAAATATCATCTTCATCAAACATAGCTTCCCCAAACTTGTGGCTTTGCATATCATTAGCATCATGGATATTCAAGGAATTCATACTAACAACATTGCAATCATGCTCATCATTCAAATATTTAGTGCCAATTTTTTTATAGATTTCTTCTTCTAGCACTTGAGCACAATTTTCCTTACCATCATACTTACGAAAGATATTAAAAAGGTGAAGCGTATGAGACAAACTCAATTCCATTTTTATAGTTTTCTTTTATAAACTAAACTAGTGATAAAACAAGAAACTAAAAGACTCGATTGCAAGATCTAAAGATATACCTTCAAGCACTCACCTCCCCGGCAACGGCGCCAGAAAAGAGCTTGATGTCTACTACACAACCTTCTTCTTGTAGACGTTGTTGGGCCTCCAAGTGCAGAGGTTTGTAGGACTGTAGCAAATTTCCCTCAAGTGGATGACCTAAGGTTTATCAATCCGTAGGAGGCGTAGGATAAAGATGGTCTCTCTCAAGCAACCCTGCAACCAAATAACAAAGAGTCTCTTGTGTCCCCAACACACACAATACAATGGTAAATTGTATAGGTGCACTAGTTCGGCGAAGAGATGGTGATACAAGTGCAATATGGATGGTAGATAATAGTTTTTGTAATCTGAAATAATAAAAACAGCAAGGTAACAAGTGATAAAAGTGAGCGTAAACGATATTGCAATGATGGTAAACAAGGCCTAGGGTTCATACTTTCGCTAGTGTAAGTTCCCTCAACAATACTAACATAATTGGATCATAAAACTATCCCTCAACATGCAACAAATAGTCACTCCAAAGTCACTAATAGCGGAGAACGAACGAAGAGATTATGGTAGGGTACGAAACCACCTCAAAGTTATTCTTTCCAATCAATCCGTTGGGCTATTTCTATAAGTGTCACAAACAGCCCTAGAGTTCGTACTAGAATAACACCTTAAGACACAAATCAACCAAAACCCTAATGTCACCTAGATACTCCAATGTCACCTCAAGTATCCGTGGGTATGATTATACGATATGCGTCACACAATCTCAGATTCATCTATTCAACCAACACAAAGGACCTCAAAGAGTGCCCCAAAGTTTCTACCGGAGAATCACGGCGAAAACGTGTGCCAACCCCTATGCATAGGTTCCCAATATCACGAAACCCGCAAGTTGGTCACCTTAACATACATGAAGTGGCACGTGGTATCCCATTGTCACCACAGATATCCACGGCAAGACATACATCAAGTGTTCTCAAGTCTTTAAAGACTCAATCCGATAAGATTACTTCAAGGGGAAAACTCAATTCATTACAAGAGAGTAGAGGGGGGAAGAAACATCATAGGATCCAAATATAATAGAAAAGCTCGCGATACATCAAGATCGTATCACCTTAAGAACACGAGAGAGAGAGAGAGAGATCAAACACATAGCTACTGGTACATACTGTTGGGGAACGTAGTAATTTCAAAAAATTTCCTACGCACACGCAAGATCATGGTGATGCATAGCAACGAGAGGGGAGAGTGAGATCTACGTACCCTTGTAGACCGACAGCGGAAGCGTTAGCACAACGCGGTTGATGTAGTCGTACGTCATCACGACCCGACCGATCAACCATCGAAACTACGGCACCTCCGAGTTTTAGCACACGTTCAGATCGATGACGATCCCCGGACTCCGATCCAGCAAAGTGTCGGGGAAGAGTTCCATCAACACGACGGCGTGGTGACGATCTTGATGTACTACGGTCACAGGGCTTCGCCTAAGCACCGCTACAATATTATCGAGGACTATGGTGGAAGGGGGCACCGCACACGGTTAAGAATATGATCACGTGGATCAACTTGTGTGTCTAGGGGTGCCCCCTGCCCCCGTATATAAAGGATCAAAAGGGGGGGTGCGGCCGGCCAGGAGGAGGGCGCGCCAGGAGGAGTCCTACTCCCACCGGGAGTAGGATTCCCCCTTTCCTAGTTGGAATAGGATTCGAGGGGGGGAGAGGAGAGAGAGAAGGAAGGGGGGGCGCCGCCCCCTCTCCTTATCCTATTCGGACTAGGGGGGAGGGGCGCGCGGCCCAGCCCTGGCCACCTCTCCTCTCTTCCACTAAAGCCCACTAAGGCCCATATACCTCCCGGGGGGTTCCGGTAACCTCCCGGTACTCCGGTAAAATCCCGATTTCACCCGGAACACTTCCGATATCCAAATATAGGCTTCCAATATATCAATCTTTATGTCTCGACCATTTCGAGACTCCTCGTCATGTCCGTGATCACATCCGGGACTCCAAACAAACTTCGGTACATCAAAATGCATAAACTCATAATATAACTGTCATCGAAACCTTAAGCGTGCGGACCCTACGGGTTCGAGAACAATGTAGACATGACCGAGACACGTCTCCGGTCAATAACCAATAGCGGAACCTGGATGCTCATATTGGCTCCTACATATTCTATGAAGATCTTTTATCGGTCAGACCGCATAACAACATACGTTGTTCCCTTTGTCATCGGTATGTTACTTGCCCGAGATTCGATCGTCGGTATCTCAATACCTAGTTCAATCTCGTTACGGCAAGTCTCTTTACTCGTTCCGTAATACATCATCCTCGCAACTAACTCATTAGTTGCAATGCTTGCAAGGCTTATGTGATGTGCATTAACGAGAGGGCCCAGAGATACCTCTCCGACAATCGGAGTGACAAATCCTAATCTCGAAATACGCCAACCCAACATGTACCTTTGGAGACACCTGTAGAGCACCTTTATAATCACCCAGTTACGTTGTGACGTTTGGTAGCACACAAAGTGTTCCTCCGGCAAACGGGAGTTGCATAATCTCATAGTCATAGGAACATGTATAAGTCATGAAGAAAGCAATAGCAACATACTAAACGATCGGGTGCTAAGCTAATGGAATGGGTCATGTCAATCACATCATTCTCCTAATGATGTGATCCCATTAATCAAATAACAACTCATGTCTATGGTTAGGAAACTTAACCATCTTTGATCAATGAGCTAGTTCAAGTAGAGGCATACTAGTGACACTATGTTTGTCTATGTATTCGCACATGTATTATGTTTCCGGTTAATACAATTCTAGCATGAATAATAAACATTTATCATGATATGAGGAAATAAATAATAACTTTATTATTGCCTCTAGGGCATATTTCCTTCAGTCTCCCACTTGCACTAGAGTCAATAATCTAGATTACACAGTAATGATTCTAACACCCATGGAGCCTTGGTGCTGATCATGTTTTGCTCGTGGAAGAGGCTTAGTCAACGGGTCTGCAACATTCAGATCCGTATGTATCTTGCAAATCTCTATGTCTCCCACCTGGACTAGATCCCAATGGAATTGAAGCGTCTCTTGATGTGCTTGGTTCTCTGTGAAATCTGGATTCCTTTGGCCAAGGCAATTGCACGTATTGTCACAAAAGATTTTCATTGGACCCGATGCACTAGGTATGACACCTAGATCGGATATGAGCTCCTTCATCCAGACTCCTTCATTTGCTGCTTCGAAGCAGCTATGTACTCCGCTTCACATGTAGATCCCCACGACGCTTTGTTTAGAACTGCACCAACTGACAGCTCCACCGTTTAATGTAAACACGTATCCGGTTTGTGATTTAGAATCGTCCGGATCAGTGTCAAAGCTTGCATCAACGTAACCATTTACGATGAGCTCTTTGTCACCTCCATAAACGAGAAACATATCCTTAGTCCTTTTCAGGTATTTCAGGATGTTCTTGACCGCTGTCCAGTGATCCACTCCTGGATTACTTTGGTACCTCCCTGCTAGACTTATAGCAAGGCACACATCAGGTCTGGTACACAGCATTGCATACATGATAGAGCCTATGGCTGAAGCATAGGGAACATCTTTCATTTTCTCTCTATCTTCTGCAGTGGTCGGGAATTGAGTCTTACTCAACTTCACACCTTGTAACACAGGCAAGAACCCTTTCTTTGCTTGATCCATTTTGAACTTCTTCAAAACTTTGTCAAGGTATGTGCTTTGTGAAAGTCCAATTAAGCGTCTTGATCTATCTCTATAGATCTTGATGCCCAATATGTAAGCAGCTTCACCGAGGTCTTTCATTGAAAAACTTATTCAAGTATCCCTTTATGCTATCCAGAAATTCTATATCATTTCCAATGTAATATGTCATCCACATATAATATCAGAAATGCTACAGAGCTCCCACTCACTTTCTTGTAAATACAGGCTTCTCCAAAAGTCTGTATAAAACCAAATGCTTTGATCACACTATCAAAGCGTTTATTCCAACTCCGAGAGGCTTGCACCAGTCCATAAATGGATCGCTGGAGCTTGCACACTTTGTTAGCTCCCTTTGGATGACAAAACCTTCTGGTTGCATCATATACAACTCTTTCTTCCAGAAATCCATTCAGGAATGCAGTTTTAACATCCATCTGCCAAATTTCATAATCATAAAATGCGGCAATTGCTAACATGATTCGGACAGACTTAAGCATCGCTACGGGTGAGAAGGTCTCATCGTAGTCAATCCCTTGAACTTGCCGAAAATCTTTTGCGACAAGTCGAGCTTTGTAGACAGTAATATTACCGTCAGCGTCAGTCTTCTTCTTGAAGATCCATTTATTCTCAATTGCTTGCCGATCATTGGCCAAGTCAACCAAAGTCCATACTTTGTTCTCATACATGGATCCCATCTCAGATTTCATGGCTTCAAGCCATTTTGCGGAATCTGGGCTCACCATCGCTTCTTCATAGTTCGTAGGTTCATCATGATCTAGTAGCATGACTTCCAGAACAGGATTACCGTACCACTCTGGCGCGGATATCACTCTGGTTGATCTACGAGGTTCATTAGTATCTTGTTCTGAAGTTTCATGATCATTATCATTAGCTTCCTCACTAATTGGTGTAGGTGTCGCAGAAACAGATTTCTGTGATGTACGACTTTCCAATAAGGGAGTAGGTACAGTTACCTTGTCAAGTTCTACTTTCCTCCCACTCACTTCTTTCGAGAGAAACTCCTTCTCCAGAAAGTTTCCGAATTTAGCAACAAAAGTCTTGCCTTCGGATCTGTGATAGAAGGTGTATCCAATAGTTTCCTTTGGATATCCTATGAAGACACATTTCTCCGATTTGGGTTCGAGCTTATCAGGTTGAAGCTTTTTCACATAAGCATCGCAGCCCCAAACTTTCAGAAACGACAACTTTGGTTTCTTGCCAAACCACAGTTCATAAGGCGTCGTCTCAACGGATTTTGATGGTGCCCTATTTAACGTGAATGCGGCCGTCTCTAGAGCGTATCCCCAAAACGATAGCGGTAAATCAGTAAGAGACATCATAGATCGCACCATATCTAGTAAAGTACGATTACGACGTTCGGACACACCATTACGCTGTGGTGTTCCGGGTGGCGTGAGTTGCAAAACTATTCCACATTGTTTCAAATGTACACCAAACTCGTAACTCAAATATTCTCCTCCACGATCAGATCGTAGGAATTTTATTTTCTTGTTACGATGATTTTCAACTTCACTCTGAAATTCTTTGAACTTTTCAAACGTTTTAGACTTGTGTTTCATTAAGTAGATATACCCATATCTGCTTAAGTCATCTGTGAAGGTGAGAAAATAACGATATTCGCCACGAGCCTCAACATTCATCGGACCACATACATCTGTATGTATGATTTCCAACAAATCTGTTGCTCTCTCCATAGTACCGGAGAACGGTGTTTTTGTCATCTTACCCATAAGGCACGGTTCGCAAGTACCAAGTGATTCATAATCAAGTGGTTCCAAAAGCCCATCAGTATGGAGTTTCTTCATGCGCTTTATACCGATATGACCCAAACGGCAGTGCCACAAATAAGTTGCACTATCATTATCAACTCTGCATCTTTTGGCTTCAACACTATGAATATGTGTGTCACTACTATCGAGATTTAATAAGAATAGACCACTCTTTAAGGGTGCATGACCATAAAAGATATTACTCATGTAAATAGAACAACCATTATTCTCTGATTTAAATGAATAACCGTCTCGCATCAAACAAGATCCAGATATAATGTTCATGCTTAACGCTGGCACCAAATAACAATTATTTAGGTCTAATACTAATCCCGAAGGTAGATGTAGAGGTAGCGTGCCGACTGCGATCACATCGACTTTGGAACCATTTCCCACGCGCATCGTCACCTTGTCCTTAGCCAATCTTCGCTTAATCCGTAGTCCCTGTTTCGAGTTGCAAATATTAGCAACAGAACCAGCATCAAATACCCAGGTGCTACTGCGAGCATTAGTAAGGTACACATCAATAACATGTATATCACATATACCTTTGTTCACCTTGCCATCCTTCTTATCCGCCAAATACTTGGGGCAGTTCCGCTTCCAGTGACCAGTCTGCTTGCAGTAGAAGCACTCAATTTCAGGCTTAGGTCCAGGTTTGGGTTTCTTCTCTTGAGTAGCAACTTGCTTTCTGTTCTTTTTGAAGTTCCCCTTCTTCTTCCCTTTGCCCTTTTTCTTGAAACTAGTGGTCTTGTTGACCATCAACACTTGATGCTCCTTCTTGATTTCTACCTCCGCAGCTTTCAGCATTGCGAAGAGCTCGGGAATAGTCTTATTCATCCCTTGCATATTATAGTTCATCACGAAGCTCTTGTAGCTTGGTGGCAGTGATTGGAGAATTCTGTCAATGACGCAATCATCTGGAAGATTAACTCCCAATTGAATCAAGTGATTATTATACCCAGACATTTTGAGTATATGCTCACTGACAGAACTGTTCTCCGCCATCTTGCAGCTATAGAACTTATTGGAGACTTCATATCTCTCAATCCGGGCATTTGCTTGAAATATTAACTTCAACTCCTGGAACATCTCATATGCTCCATGACGTTCAAAACGTCGTTGAAGTCCCGATTCTAAGCCGTAAAGCATGGCACACTGAACTATCGAGTAGTCATCAGCTTTGCTCTGCCAGACATTCATAACATCTGGTGTTGCTCCAGCAGCAGGCCTGGCACCCAGCGGTGCTTCCAGGACGTAATTCTTCTGTGCAGCAATGAGGATAATCCTCAAGTTACGGACCCAGTCCGTGTAATTGCTACCATCATCTTTCAACTTTGCTTTCTCAAGGAACGCATTAAAATTCAACAGAATAACAGCACGGGCCATCTATCTACAATCAAACATAAATAAGCAAGATACTATTAGGTACTAAGTTCATGATAAATTTAGGTTCAATTAATCATATTACTTAGAACTCCCACTTAGATAGACATCCCTCTAACCCTCTAAGTGATTACGTGATCCAAATCAACTAAACCTTGTCCGATCATCACATGAGATGGAGTAGTTTCATTGGTGAACATCACTATGTTGATCATATCTACTATATGAATCACGCTCGACCTTTCAGTCTCCGTGTTCCGAGGCCATATCTGTATATGCTTGGCTCGTCAAGTATAACCTGAGTATTTCGCGTGTGCAACTGTTTTGCACCCGTTGTATTTGAACGTAGAGCCTATCACACCCGATCATCACGTGGTGTCTCAGCACGAAGAACTTTTGCAACGGTGCATACTCAGGGAGAACACTTCTTGATAATTAGTGAGAGATCATCTTATAATGCTACCGTCAATCAAAGCAAGATAAGATGCATAAAAGATAAACATCACATGCAATCAATATAAGTGATATGATATGGCCATCATCATCTTGTGCTTGTGATCTCCATCTTCGAAGCACCGTCGTGATCACCATCGTCACCGGCACGACACCTTGATCTCCATCGTAGCATCGTTGTCGTCTCGCCAATCTTATGCTTCCACGACTATCGCTACCGCTTAGTGATAAAGTAAAGCATTACAGCGCGATTGCATTGCATACAATAAAGCGACAACCATATGGCTCCTGCCAGTTGCCGATAACTCGGTTACAAAACATGATCATCTCATACAATAAAATTTAGCATCATGTCTTGACCATATCACATCACAACATGCCCTGCAAAAACAAGTTAGACGTCCTCTACTTTGTTGTTGCAAGTTTTACGTGGCTGCTACGGGCTTAAGCAAGAACCAATCTTACCTACGCATCAAAACCACAACGATAGTTTGTCAATTTGGTGCTGTTTTAACCTTCGCAAGGACCGGGCGTAGCCACACTCGGTTCAACTAAAGTTGGAGAAACTGTCACCCGCCAGCCACCTTTGTGCAAAGCACGTCGTGAGAACCGGTCTCGCGTAAGCGTACGCGTAATGTCGGTCCGGGCTGCTTTGTCCAACAATACCGCTGAACCAAAGTATGACATGCTGGTAAGCAGTATGACTTATATCGCCCACAACTCACTTGTGTTCTACTCGTGCATATAACATCAACACATAAAACCTAGGCTCTGATGCCACTGTTGGGGAACGTAGTAATTTCAAAAAAATTCCTACGCACACGCAAGATCATGGTGATGCATAGCAATGAGAGGGGAGAGTGTGATCTACGTACCCTTGTAGACCGACAGTGGAAGCGTTAGCACAACGCGGTTGATGTAGTCGTACGTCTTCATGGCCCGACCGATCAAGCATCGAAACTACGGCACCTCCGAGTTTTAGCACACGTTCAGCTCGATGACGATCCCCGGACTCCGATCCAGCAAAGTGTCGGGGAAGAGTTCCGTCAGCACGACGGCGTGGTGACGATCTTGATGTACTACCGTCGCAGGGCTTCGCCTAAGCACCGCTACAATATTATCGAGGACTATGGTGGAAGGGGGCACCGCACACGGTTAATAATATGATCACGTGGATCAACTTGTGTGTCTAGGGGTGCCCCCTGCCCCCGTATATAGAGAATCAAAAGGGGGGGCAGTGCGGCCGGCCAGGAGGAGGGCGCGCCAGGAGGAGTCCTACTCCCACCGGGAGTAGGATTCCCCCCTTTCCTAGTTGGAATAGGATTCGGGAGGGGGAAAGAGGAGAGAGAGAAGGAAGGGGGGCGCTGCCCCCCTCTCCTTTCCTATTCGGACTAGGGGGGAGGGGCGCGCGGCCCAGCCCTGGCCACCTCTCCTCTCTTCCACTAAAGCCCACTAAGGCCCATATACCTCCCGGGGGGTTCCGGTAACCTCCCGGTACTCCGGTAAAATCCCGATTTCACCCGGAACACTTCCGATATCCAAATATAGGCTTCCAATATATCAATCTTTATGTCTCGACCATTTCGAGACTCCTCGTCATGTCCGTGATCACATCCGGGACTCCGAACAAACTTCGGTACATCAAAATGCATAAACTCATAATATAACTATGATCGAAACCTTAAGCGTGCGGACCCTACGGGTTCGAGAACAATGTAGACATGACCGAGACACGTCTCCGATCAATAACCAATAGCGGAACCTGGATGCTCCTATTGGCTCCTACATATTCTATGAAGATCTTTTATCGGTCAGACCGCATAACAACATACATTGTTCCCTTTGTCATCGGTATGTTACTTGCCCGAGATTCGATCGTCGGTATCTCAATACCTAGTTCAATCTTGTTACCGGCAAGTCTCTTTACTCATTCCGTAATACATCATCTCACAACTAACTCATTAGTTGCAATGCTTGCAAGGCTTATGTGATGTGCATTACCGAGAGGGCCCAGAGATACCTCTCCGACAATCGGAGTGACAAATCCTAATCTCGAAATACGCCAACCCAACATGTACCTTTGGAGACACCTGTAGAGCACCTTTATAATCACCCAGTTACGTTGTGACATTTGGTAGCACACAAAGTGTTCCTCCGGCAAACGGGAGTTGCATAATCTCATAGTCATAGGAACATGTATAAGTCATGAAGAAAGCAATAGCAACATACTAAACGATCGGGTGCTAAGCTAATGGAATGGGTCATGTCAATCAGATCATTCACCTAATGATGTGATCCCGTTAATCAAATAACAACTCTTTGTCCATGGTTAGGAAACATAACCATCTTTGATTAACGAGCTAGTCAAGTAGAGGCATACTAGTGACACTCTGTTTGTCTATGTATTCTCACATGTATTATGTTTCCGGTTAATACAATTCTAGCATGAATAATAAACATTTATCATTATATAAGGAAATAAATAATAACTTTATTATTGCCTCTAGGGCATATTTCCTTCACATACCCTCAACCCCGAGGGAGAACTACTCCCTCCTCGTCATGGAGAGCACCGGGATGATGAAGATGGCCACCGGTGAGGGTTCCCCTGTCGGTGGGAATGACACCTATGGGATCACAAGAATCCCTACTATGGTTAGCGGGGCGCGGGGTCGTGAGAAGAGCGGATCTAACAGGTAGCACATGGTTCGTTTATCCAGGTTCGGGCCGCAAGGATGCGTAAAACCCTACTCCTGCTTTGGTGGATTGTATATCTGTGTTCTTGAGCTAGCTATGGGGCGTGAGGAGCTCCAAAAAGTCAAATCCTTCTCCTGGTCGCCTCGGGCCTCCTTTTATAGAAAAAGGGGTTGCCACAGTGGCACACAGGAGGTGGAAAGGGTACAGTGATGCGAGGTTATCCCTCACATTACATGACAAGGCGCATTTAATGCGTCTTGCTTAGGTGTCCTTGCTTTATCGGGGACGGGGGAGAGACCAGTCTCATCCGTCGCCGCTCCTTCTTGTGTCGACACACGCCCTGGCCAGCGACGCCTGCGATGCCAAATAGGTAGGCAGGCAGCTGAGGTGGCACAGTGGTGGGTCTTCACGAAGATCTACATGCCGCCACGCAGGTGCCTGCCCATCTGGTTGGGTCAGCAGCTGCATGCGTGTGGTGGTGGAGGTTTAGTCAGCGTGGGCCTGATGGTGGCCCCGCGGGTGTCCTCGGGAAGGGCCTTGCCGGGGCCCCGATAAGGGTCTTACCGAGGCGCCTGCTGTCATCCCCGGCAAGGCGCTTGCCGGGGGCCTTGTGGTCTTCCTCGGCTGGGATCCCGCCAAGGGTTGTTGTCTCCTTAGTGTGTATCTGATCTTGAATGTCTTCACAAAGATCTGCATGCCGCCACGGGGATGTCTCCCGAATCCTTGCCCTTTGGGGGCAGTGGACTCAAGGGTGATTTGCTCCGTAGGCGCGGGACGAGTCGCCGCGGCAAGGGTCTTGCCGGGGCTGCTAGAACTGTCTCCCGACAAGGATCTTGCCGGGGGAGTCCGCTTCGTCCCCTTTGCTCTTCGTGGTCTTGGCCTTGGCGTCGTTCTAGTTCTCTTGAGCTTCGGTCTTACCCTGGCTCACCTCCCTTGCCTTGCTTGGTGTGGTGGTGCCCGTGGCTCAGACTGCCCGTGCACGGTTATAGGGGTACAAAAAGTGTACCCCTCTTTTTGTACACCGACAGGAGCCCCCGGGCCTGGGCCACACATAAGTGCAACGCGTTGTTGGGCTAGGCCCAAAAACGGTGCGTGGGCAGGCAGGGCGGTTTTTACCGCGGTAAGATTCTTCGCGCGCTGCGCTTCCCACGATTCCCGCGCGTGGCGCGGCATGGGGAGGTGCGTGTGACGTGGGTAGCATGCGTGGGGTTGGTTCCCGCAGGCATGCGTCACATCGTAGTAAAGGGGCGGTTCGCGCCTTCCCCATAAACAGAGGGAGGCGTGGAGGCGCGGCCCATTTACTGAATGGGGCTGAGGCGCGGTCTTCAAGGCGTCCACTCCCCATGATCACAGGGTGGGGAGTGGTCGTCTCACCCGTCCCCTCGGTTCTGCACGTCCGCCATGTGTCTCCCATGCGCCTAGGGCGGCAAACGGTGGAGGCGGGAAACCGGGCCGTCGCTGGTTGGGGCGGCGGGTCGGTCCTGGCTCCCTGCTCCTTCCGTATCTTGATTGGCCGAGCGGGGCGGCCGAGCCCCAACCCTGATCCTTTATAAAGAGCGGGGGGGGGGATGGCGTCCCACATTCTTTCATCTTCTTCTTCCTTCAGCTTCTGCTCCTTCCTTCCATCCGTCATGGAGATAGGGAATCCTGGTCCTTCAACAGTGGCGGCGAGGGTCACCGCTCGACAACGCGTCCCTCCTTCTCCTGCGCCTGCGGTGGCAGAGCCAGCCGCGAGGGGAAGGGGGAGGGGGCGAGGCCGTGAGTGAGGATGGGGCGCTCGGGGAAGAGGAGGATGGGGTGGCGCGCCGGTCTCGCCTCCGCCAGCAGCTCCTCCTCCAATGGAGGGCCATGTTGGGGATGACCCTTGTGAGTTCTTCGTCAGGCTGCGCCGGCCGCCGCGCCGTCGTCTCGTCTCCCGACTCCATTTGCGCGGGAGATGGAGCTGGATCCGCCGGAATCGTTGCGGCTGCACATGAGGGGCTACGGGATCAGTGGCACGCGGGTCCGCGTCGACTTCTCCGCCCCTCACGTGATGTATCTTTGTAGGGGATGGAAGACGTTTGCTCATATCCACCGCTTGACGAAGGGGCTCACTCTCCATTTTAAGCTGATGGAGGGTGGCCTTCTCTTCGTCAAGGTCTTCGGGTGCTTTGGGACCCGTGCAAGGTGCTGCGTGGAGAGCTCTTCTGATAGTGAAGACTCCTCCTCGGGCGGGAGTGACGAGGAGGATAGCGGCATCGACGATGAGGGTAGTAGGCGGCAGGATGACGGGTCTGATTAGGTGTCGGGTGCCGCTCCGTGCGGCACAGGTGACCCCATCATCCGCGTCGCCGGCTCCCTGAGCTTCTCGGGGCCGTCTCCTTGGGCGGCTGGCGTTGGGAGGCTGCGGAAGAGGAAGAGGGCGGGCGGCAAGGCCGTCAAGTCGGAGTACGCGGGCACCGACGCCTTCGACGCGTGCTGACGTCCTGCCGCCTCGTCTTCGAGCTCTGCTTCCGGCGCCGCCATCACCATCCAGCCTTTGGACGGCCACCAAGATGTTCTCTTGGTGTCTTCTGCCACCCGTAGCTCGCCTAGGCGCTCCTTTTGTCCCTTTTGCCTCCTTGACCTGCCTCCTGAGGAGAGGGACAAGAAAGGGATTATGGGCACCTTATCTCTTTTTAGTTTGTAAGCCTTCGGGCCTTTGTTGAACCTAAAACTTGTAATCCCATCATTCATGTTTTTCATTCCCGATGGACTGTACCTGAGTGGAATATTTTTAATGAAAAAAGGGATGCTTGCCGGGTCATTTGTTTGCGGGTGGAACCCATGACAAGGAGTAAATCCTTGATATCTTCAAGATAAACATTTCCTCGCCCGGCAACAGGCCTTGCCGTCTCCCCACTTCACTCGACCTTCCTCACGCCTTTGGTGGAGGCAGGGATGAGGCGGGTTCAGGCTCCTTGTTTCATCCTTTCGCTACCGCGACTATGACCAAACTTGGCCCCAGGAACGAGCCCTAGGGCCTAGAGTTATGGGAGCACGATAGCTTAGGGGAAAACGAGGTTTCACATACCTCAGTCCATAATGGAATGCATGATAAGGGATGAAGAACTTATCTGAAGCTGCAGTCCCCGGCAACCCTGGTTCGCCGTGGGTGAATCTTTGCTCTTGCAGCCCCCGGCAATACTGGCTTGCCGGGGGCTAGATGCTGGTCGGTTCCTCTTTTTTTCCTCCCCAAGTGGTTCGGCACAGATATCCGTGTGTCCTGTGAACCAAAGAAGACAAAAGAAAGACAAAGAGACGCACACTCGACCTCCAAGCTAGGGGTTAGTCGCCGCTAAGCACTATCAACCCTAACCAAGGACGAGACTCGACCTAGCATGCATGCTATAACTCAGGGCGCCAGCGCTTCATTTACTTATGCTCAGGGTCTGCGCCTGGCTTTGTACAAAGGGTTACATGCGTCATCGGCAATGATCGTACAAAAGGTGGCTTGTCGGGGGGCCCGGCAAGCCGCGCCTCACGGGTAAAACTTGCGAAGATGCTCAATGTTCCAGGAGTTACTCACCGGAACGGCATCTTCGGTCTCCAGGCAGACTGCGCCGGGCCTGGTGACTCGTATTACCCGATAAGGTCCTTCCCACTTTGGCGTCAACTTGTTGGAATTCTTGGCCGATTGAACGCGCCGAAGAACAAGGTCCCCTTCCTCAAAGCTTTGGGCATGAACCTTGCGGCTATGGTAGCGGCGCAAGGCTTGTTGGTAGCGCGCTGCTCTCACAGCCGCCCGAAGACGATCTTCCTCAAGGAGCGTTGCGTCATCTTGCCGCAATTGCTCTTGCTCAAGCTCATCATAAGCGAGTACTCGAGGTGACCCGTATATGAGTTCCGTGGGGAGAACTGCTTCTGCCCCGTATACCAGGGCAAAGGGTGTCTGGCCGGTGGCTTGATTTGGTGTCGTTCTGATTGACCAAATAACTGCCAGCAATTCATCAATCCAGCGCCTTCCACTCTTGTGCAGTCTGTCAAAGGTCTTTGTCCTCAGGCCACGCAGTACTTCAGCATTTGCCCTCTCAGCTTGACCATTGCTTTGTGGGTGAGCAACGGAAGCGAAACAGACCTTGCTGCCGAGGTCTTGAATATATTGCATGAAGGTGTGGCTTGTGAACTGCGTGCCGTTTTCGGTGATAACCCTATTGGGTACACCAAAACGGCACACCAGTCCTTTGAAGAACTTGATGGCCGACTGTGCTGTGACCTTCCTCACTGCTTCCACTTCTGGCCACTTTGTGAACTTATCGATTGCAACGTACAAGTACTCAAAGCCCCCAACAGCACGGGGGAAAGGGCCCAGTATGTCGAGCCCCCAGACCGAGAAAGGCTAGGAGAGAGGAATGGTTTGAAGGGCTTGAGCTGGCTGATGAAGCTTCTTTGAATGGAACTGACACGCTTCACACCTGGTGACTAGTGTCTTCGCATCCTGGAGGGCGGTGGGCCAGAAGAAGCCTTGCCGAAATGCTTTGCCGGCAAGGGCCCTTGACCCGATGTGGGATCCACATATGCCTCCATGTACCTCCGCCAATAGCCCCAGTCCTTCCTCTCGAGGGATACACTTCAATTTCACGCCGTTCAGCCTCTTTTTGTACAGGATGTCATCGACGAACTGGTACATAGTAGAGCAACGGGCTACTTTTTCCGCTTCTTCCTGCTCCTCAGGAAGTTCCCCTGTTTGGAGGAATCGGACGGTATGCTGTGCCCACACTGGAGCCTGGGGCTCGACGGCGAGGACTAAAGGCATTTCCTCCGCTATAGGAGCGGCTGTCTCGACGGCAAGAGCTTGATGCTCCGCCAGAGCTAGCCGTCCCGTGGCGGGCTCAGTATCTCCGGCAACATCCTTGCCGGCGGCTCCGGGGAGCTCGGTGGGAAAGTACTTGCCGGGCCCTAATTTCCTCCTCTTGTTTTGCCCTGTTGATGGATCAACGGATGGCTGAGTTAGCTGAAGCACAAAGGTACCTGGTTCCACAGGTAGCTTGAGGGCAGCGCGTTTTGACAGGTAATCGGCGATATCATTCTCCGCATGGGGAACGTATTCTGCCTGTATACCGTCAAAACGCTCCTCCAGCTTTCTCACTTCATCGACGTAGGCCTTCATCAATGGGCTCTGGTAATCCTTGTTGACTTGCTTGACGACAAGTTGCGAGTCGCCTCTAACGACGAGTTTCTTGATTCCGAGGTCCGCCACGATCCTAAGACCGGCAAGCAGCCCTTCGTACTCAGCCGTATTGTTTGTTGACACCTCCCTGGGGAAGTGCATCTGGATCACGTACTTGAGGTGCTCTCCGGTGGGCGCGACAAGCAGTACGCCAGCCCCGGCGCCCTGTAAGGAGAAAGCTCCATCAAAGTACATGATCTAGTCACAACTTGCCTCTTTGCCGGGGAGAGTAGTCTCTTGGGTTTCTTCGTCAGGCTTCGCGGTCCATTCTGCAACGAACTCCACCAGGACTCGGCTTTGAATCGTCGAGGTACTCTCAAACTTGAGGCCAAAGCTGGATAGTTCCAGTGCCCACTCTATGATCCTTCCCGTTGCGTCTGGATTGTGCAATATCCGTTGCAGAGGGAGGCGAGTGACGACAGTGATTTCGTGCGCCTGGAAGTAGTGACGCAGCTTCCTCAAGGCCATAAGAAGGCCGAAGAGAAGTTTCTGCACACCGGAGTACCTCGATCTAGCCCCCTGCAGGAGGGAACTAACAAAGTAGACCGGGTGCTGCATCATTTTCTTCTTCGGCGGCACTTCAATTGGCAGCGTCGTCTCAGCATCGGTGGCATTGGGCTCCGTCGCTGCTATTACCTCATCATCAATTTCTCTCTGCGCCACTAGTGCGGCGCTGACCACCTGGTTCATTGCCGCCAGGTACAGCAGCAACAGTTCCTGTGGCCTAGGCGCAACCAGTATTGGCGTAGAGGAGAGGTACCTCTTCAAATCTTGCAATGCTGCTTCGGCTTCTGGCGTCCACTCCATCGGGCCCGCCTTTTTCAAAATCTTGAAAAAGGAAGGGCGCGCTCGGCGGACTTGGAAATGAACCTGCTCATGGCGGCAACGCAACCAGCAAGCCGACACACATCCTTGACTCGCTTGGGCGCTTCAATCTGCTCTATAGCTTTGATCTTGTCCGGATTGGCCTCTATCCCACGCTGTGACACAAAGAACCCGAGAAGCTTGCCAGACGGGACGCCGAAGACGCACTTCTCAGGGTTCAGCTTGAGATTGATCTTGAGTAGGTTTGCAAACGTTTCTTGTAAATCTGATATGAGGGTTGCCCTGTCCTTGGTTTTGACCACTATATCATCCATATAAGCTTCCATATTTCTATGGAGCTGGGGTTCAAAACCAATCTGGACCGCCCTTGCAAACGTTGAACCAGCACTCTTCAACCCGAAAGGCATCCGTACAAAGCAATACGTACCATATGGGGTGATGAATGCCGTTTTCTCTTCATCTTCCCTTGTCATGAAGATCTGGTGGTAGCCGGAGTAGGCATCGAGGAATGACAACAGATCACACCCAGCTGTGGAGTCAACAATCTGGTCAATGCGTGGCAATGGGAAGGGGTCTTTGGGACAAGCCTTATTAATATTTGTGTAATCAATACACAGCCTCCACTTCCCATTTGCCTTGCGCACTACCACCGGATTGGCCAACCACGTTGGATGGAGCACTCCTCTTACCAAACCCGCTGCGTCCAGTTTCCGGATCTCCTCTGTGATGAACTCTTGTCGTTCCAAAGATTGCTTTCCGACCTTCTGCTTGACGGGCCGCACATGAGGACAGACATCAAGGTGGTGCTCAATCACCTTCCTGGGAACGGCGGGGATGTCGGATGCTTGCCATGCAAACACATCAACATTCGCCCGCAGGAAGGTGACGAGCGCGTCTTCCTATTTGTCGTCAAGGGTGGAGCTTATGGTAAAAGCTCCTCCCGTGCCGTCCTCCTTGACAGAAACCTTCTTGGTTCCCGGTGGTGTGGCCCTGGACTTCTTGTTTCTGTCGGCGGAGCTCTCTGGCATGTCCTCGACGGGAGCGCTACACTCCGAAGAGGTGCGCTTGCCGGAGTGGGTGCCTGAGGTCTCACCGGTCTTCTTCTTTTGCCTTCCCGGGGCTCCAGCGGCAGGAGCAAGCGCCTAAGCAGTGGCGGCTGCTGCAACTGCTTGTTGGTAGAGTTGGTCAGCGCAAATTAGCGCATCCTTCTTGTCTAATGGGACGGTGATGATCGTCACAGGCCCCGGCATCTTCAGGGTGTTGTAGGCGTAATGTGCCGCCGCCATGAACTTGGCCAGCGCTGGGCGTCCAAGGATCCCGTTGTAAGGCAAGGGGATCTTGGCAACGTCGAACACAATCCTTTCTGTCCTGTAGTTCAGATCACTCCCAAAAGTCACGGGCAACGTGACCTTTCCCTTAGGTTTACTTCTTCCCGGGTTGACCCCCTGAAACGTGCCCGTCTCTTCGAGGTCTTCATCAGGAATATGCAATTTCTCGATCACGGCAGGCGAGATTAAGTTCAGACCGGCCCCGCCATCGACTAGCATCTTTGTCACCTTGAGGTTGCGTATTGTTGGTGAAACCAACAATGGCAAGCACCCGACTGCAGTAGTGCGATCAGGGTGATCCTCAGTGTCAAAAATGATAGGTGTGCTGGACCACTTCAGTGGCCTTTGGGCATCAAACGACGGTTCCGCCGCTGTGATCTCACGCGCCCACTGTTTAAGCTGGCGGTGAGAGGTATGCAGTGAGGCACCGCCATTGACGCACATGGCCTCTGTAGCTTTCTGAAATCCTTGGTCACCAGACTCATCATCCTCTTCGTGATCATAGTCTTCTGGCTTTTTTTCACGGCCCCGGGCGGGCCTCTCCCGCTGTTTATCTTTGCCACGACGGCCCGCCTGGCCATCACGCTTCTTGCCGGACCCCTCAGCACCGTCCTGGCCTTTCTCCTTGTCCCGCCTCTCATATTCAGCCCTCTGCTTCTCAGCAAGGAGCTCAACCTGTCGGCAGTTTTGGAGATCATGGCCTTTGGTGCGATGGATCTTGCAGTATTGCTTGTCGGAGTTTCCTGGCTTCTCGGCAGCCGCCAAGGCTCGGCAGGCGACACATCCGGCAATTTCCTTGCCGGGGTCATCTGCCTTGGTTTTCTTGGCGGAGCCAGAGTCGCCAGATCCCTCGACGGCAAGCACAGCTTTACCTTTGCGCTTCTTGTTGCGGCGCCGGCCTTTCTTCGCCGGGGCGGTAGTATCCTCATCTGAGGAGTCGGTTTCCACGCCGGCATCTTCACCGGGGTACTTCCTTCCCTCTTTAGCTCGGGTACATCTGTCAGCGAGAACATAGAGTTCTGCCACATCTTTCACCTTGTTCATTGCCAGTTCTTCGCGCATCTTGCGGTTACGCACATTCTGATGGAACGCGCTGATGATGGTGGCAGGGTGAACATCAGGGATATTGTACTATACCCGGCTAAACCTCTGTATATACTTGCGCAGACTCTCGCCTTCCTTCTGGGGAATGACATGCAGGTCACTTGCTTGGCCATGGGCTTGGTGACCTCCAGTAAAGGCGCCCACAAACTCATGGCACAAATCCGACCAGGAGGAAATAGAGTCTACCGGCAAGTGCATCAACCACGACATGGCGTTGGGTTTAAGAGCCAACGGAAAGTAATTTGCAAGCACCTTATCGTCGCGGGCTCCGACGGCTTGCATCGCGATGGTGTAGATGCTGAGGAACTCAGACGGGTGAGTCTTGCCGCTGTACTTTTTGCCAACGTCAGGTTTGAAGGTGCGGTGAGTGGGCCACTGGAACTGCCGCAGCTCACGGGTAAAAGTCGGACAGCCTACCTCGTAAGGTAGGCCTCCAGGGCTCTCCGGGGCCAGGTGGTTCACAGCAGGCCCTGCTCGCCTGTCTGACTGGTGGCGCGCTCCGCGCCGGCGCTCGATAGTGGTTCGAGCGTCTTCATGGGCTCGTTCCCGAAGAACTTGGCGCTGGCCACAGTGGGTCCGTGGGTCATACAATGCTATGGAGATGGCGTTGCCCGCGACGAGCCGACGTCCATGGTACCGGATGGGGAAGAGGTGAATGCACCATGGTCGCGGCGCCACCGGCTTTTCCACCACTGGTCCGCGGGACTCCATCGGAACGTTGACCCGGGAGCCCCACCGGACTTGGTTCGTCTTTGTTGGCCACCGCAACAAGGCTTCGGATAGTGGCTCTCCATTCGTCGAGTTTCCCCGTAGTGGGAGGAAAGTCGAGGAGCAACTGCGCGCGCGCCAGGGCCTCTGCTGGCGTCGGTGGCGGCGAAACCTGCATGGATCGCGACGCGCTTCGACTTCTGACCATGTCAGAAGGAGCTCTATCACGACCCCACGGTCGCATGCCTTTTTCACCAGCGCCTCGGCGAGTGGGCAGGTCTTCTACGTCCCGGGAGTGGCGCTCGGGGCTCTTCCCGCAGCGACGCCCGGGATCTTCGGCGTGATTACGCCATTCGTCGCACGCTGCCTGGGAGGAGCGCGTTGTTGACGCCGGCGTGGGAGTATTGGAAGCCCTTGCATCGCCTTCGGGCGGGGCGGCGATGACCTTGGAAGGCCCCGCTCCACCCGCGAAGGACTTGGCTCCGCCTTTGGATTTGGCGAGGTGTGGCCCGTTACCAGGTGCACAAACATCGCCGCCTCCCAAACTCCGGCTGCTGGGATGGTGCTGGTGTTCGCGAGCAGCGCCCCGGGTCCTTTCTACGACCGGTCCGCTGCTCGCCCGCGTCGGGATGGGCTGTCCGGCTTCCGACTGGCCAACCGCCACCGTCGTCTTCTTCTTGGGCGCCATGATGATAAAGAAACGCCGAACTAACTGCTAAAGCCGATTCTCACAACTGCGCCTCCTACCTGGCGCACCAAAGATGTCGGTGGGAACGACACCTATGGGATCACAAGAATCCCTACTATGGTTAGCGGGGCGCGGGGTCGTGAGAAGAGCGGATCTAACAGGTAGCACACGGTTCGTTTATCCAGGTTCGGGCCGCGAGGATGCATAAAACCCTACTCCTGCTTTGGTGGATTGTATATCTGTGTTCTTGAGCTAGCTATGGGGCATGAGGAGCTCCAAAAAGCCGAATCCTTCTCCTGGTCGCCTCGGGCCTCCTTTTATAGAAAAAGGGGTTGCCACAGTGGCACACATGAGGTGGAAAGGGTACAGTGATGTGAGGTTATCCCTCGCATTACATGACAAGGCACATTTAATGCGTCTTGCTTAGGTGTCCTTGCTTTATCGGGGACGGGGGAGAGACCAGTCTCGTCCGTCGCCGCTCCTTCTTGTGTCGACACGCGCCCTGGCCAGCGACGCCTGCGATGCCACGTAGGTAGGCAGGCAGCTGAGGTGGCACAGTGGTGGGTCTTCACGAAGATCTGCATGCCGCCACGCAGGTGCCTGCCCAGCTGGTTGGGTCGGCAGCTCCATGCATGCGGCTCGGTGTGGGCCTGATGGTGGCCCCGGCAAGGGTCTTGCCGAGGTGCCTGCTATCATCCCCGGCAAGGCGCTTGCCAGGGGCCTTGTGGTCTTCCTCGGCTGGGATCCCGCCAAGGGTTGTTGTCTCCTTAGTGCGTATCTGATCTTGAATGTCTTCACAAAGATCTGCATGCCGCCACGGGGATGTCTCCCGAATCCTTGCCCTTTGGGGGCAGTGGACTCAAGGGTGATTTGCTCCATAGGTGCGGGACGAGTCGCCGCGGCAAGGGTCTTGCCGGGGCTGCTAGAACTGTCTCCCGGCAAGGATCTTGCCAGGGGAGCCCGCTTTGTCCCCTTTGCTCTTCGTGGTCTTGGCCTTGGCGTCGTTCTAGTTCTCTTGAGCTTCGGTCTTACCCTGGCTCACCTCCCTTGCCTTGCTTGGTGTGGTGGTGCCCGTGGCTCAGACTGCCCGTGCACGGTTATAGGGGTACAAAAGGTGTACCCCTCTTTTTGTACACCGACATCCCCCCTCCGGCAGGGTGCCGGAACAGGGTCCCGATTGACTTTTGGTGGCTACGGAGGCTTCTGGCGGCGGAACTCCCGATCTGTCTTGCGTTCTGGAAGTTTTAGGGTATATGGAGTTATATAGGCAGAAGAAGCACGTCAGGGGAGCCACGGGGGCCCCACGAGGTAGGGGCGTGCCCTAGAGGGGTGGGCGCGCCCCCCACCCTCGTGGGTAGCTCCCGTATCTTCTGACGTGGGGTCCAAGTCCATCAGGTGTGTTTCCTTCCAAAAATAACTTCTCCAGTTGATTTCGTTCCATTTCGACTCCGTCTGATATTCCTTTTCTTCAAAACACTGAAATAGGCATAAAACAGCAAATCTGGGCTGGGCCTCCGGTTAATAGGTTAGTCCCAAAAGTAATATAAAAGTGGATAATAAAGCCCAATAATGCCCAAAATAGTAGATAATATAGCATGGAGCAATCAAAAATTATAGATACGTTGGAGACGTATCATCTCGCAGAGGAGCAAATCCCACCACATCGATGATCGAACGAGGGAGAGATCTGTGCATATCAGAGAGAATGAGGGGGGTGTGAAGACCCCCTGGGAATAAGGGATTCAAGGATCAAGACAAGGTGAATACGTAGAGTCAAATTCAAAAAGGGGAACATAATGGATCAGAAGGCAACCATTGATGCAAGTTTGGATAGAATCAAGGGACAATAGCAGATGAGGATCCAAATCATATGTTTGTAGAAAGAGATCAGTCATAAAGAGGGGGGGGGGGTTTCACAAAATATCACATACTCGAGATCCTCCAGACCCTAGCAAAGGAGAGGAATCGGGTATAGCTGATATGACATCATTACACTGGTACACCGAGGTGCTATACAAACGGTTTTTAACCCCTTTCCACGACGGCATTTGGAACCATTGCCAAGTGAGTGACTGTGATAGGGAGGTCCTTCCCACACGACCCAAAAACCGTCGGGGATAGGGAGCCATGATGCATACAACTGTCCATATAAAACTATTTCTGATATCTTGAACATCCCAAACGCTCCATCCTTGCAACTCGTTTGTGCTCGCATTGCCACCGCAGTCGGTATTCTGTGGTGCTACGTTTAAGATGCGCGGCCCATCACAAATGGTTCATGATTATAGAACATGTATGATAAGCAGACAATCACACACATTCACTTTTTCCGAACCGTATGCAATAACTAATTAAGAAGATTAGTTAATTTTCGTACAAGTGTCGGATAGGATTACTAAATGTCAGACTGTCGTAACATCGTCGTACATGACAACTATCGCACACGCTATTCTGTGGTGCAACGTTTACGATGCGTACCACATCAGAAACAGTTCATGGTTGCAAATCGTGCACGATAAGGAAACCGAAGGAAATATGCCCTAGAGGCAATAATAAAGTTGTTATTTATATTTCCTTATATCATGATAAATGTTTATTATCATGCTAGAATTTTATTAACCGGAAACTTAATGCATGTGTGAATACATAGACAAACTGAGTGTCCCTAGTATGCCTCTACTTTACTAGCTCGTTAATCAAAGATGGTTAAGTTTCCTGACCATAGACATGTGTTGTCATTTGATGAACGGGATCACATCATTAGAGAATGATGTGATGGACAAGACCCATCCGTTAGCTTAGCATAATGATCATTTAGTTTTATTGCTATTGCTTTCTTCATGACTTATACATATTCCTCTGACTATGAGATTATGCAACTCCCGAATACCGGAGGAACACCTTGTGTGCTATCAAACGTCACAACGTAACTGGGTGATTATAAAGATGCTCTACAGGTGTCTCCGAAGGTGTTTGTTGAGTTGGCATAGATCAAGATTAGGATTTGTCACTCCGTGTATCGGAGAGGTATCTCCGGGCCCTCTCGGTAATGCACATCACTATAAGCCTCGCAAGCAATGTGATTAATGAGTTAGTTGCGGGATGATGCATTACGGAACGAGTAAAGAGACTTGCGGGCAACGAGATTGAACTAGGTATGATGATACCAACGATCGAATCTCGGGCAAGTAACATACCGATGACACAGGGAATAACGTATGTTGTTATGCGGTTTGACCGATAAAGATCTTCGTAGAATATGTAGGAGCCAATATGAGCATCCAGGTTCCTTTATTGGTTATTGACCGGAGATGTGTCTCGGTCATGTCTACGTAGTTATCGAACCCGTAGGGTCCGCACGCTTAACGTTCAATGACGATTTGTATTATGAGTTATGCGTTTTGGTGACCGAAGATTGTTCGGAGTCCCGGATGAGATCACGGACATGACGAGGAGTCTTGAAATGGTCGAGAGGTAAATATTGATATATTGGAAGGTTATATACGGACACCGGAATGGTTCCGATAAGGTTCGGGGATTTTTTGGAGTACCGGGAGGCTACCAGAACCCCCCGGGAAAGTTAATGGGCCTAATGGGTCATAGTGGAGGAGAGGAGGCAGGCCACGGGAGGTGGTGCGTGCCCTCCCTTTCCCAATCCGAATTGGACAAGGGGAGGGGGTGCGGCCCCCCTCTTTCCTTCTCCTTCTCCCTCCTTTCCCCATTCCCCTCTTCGTTGGAAGGAAGGGGGCGAATCCTACTTGGACTGGGAGTCCAAGTAGGACTCCCCTCCTTGGCGCGCCCCCTCGGGCCGGCCACCTCCTCCCCCCCTTATATACGGGGGCTGGGGGCACCCCAAAGGCACACCAAGATTTCTCTTAGCCGTGTGCGGTGCCCCCCTCCACAGTTTACTCATTCCGTCATATTGTTGTAGTGCTTAGGCGAAGCCCTGCGCGGATCACATCACCATCACCGTGTAATGCCCTCGATGCGGCTATATCTCCCACGTGTCGAAGCACGACTTTGAGGCATAACCGCATTGAAAGCAATGTCGCAAGTGAGGTAATCTTCGCAAACAACCCATATAATACAATAGGGGAAAAGATACATAGTTGGCTTACAATCGCCACTTCACACAATACATGAGTAAAGCATTACATCATCCAAATACAATCAAGGCCTGACTACGGAGCCAAAATAAAAGAAGAACCCCAAATGCGACAAAGGTCCCCGATCGACCCCAACTGGGCTCCACTACTGACCAACTAGAACGAAACAACACAAAGGACAAGATCTCCGTCGAGCTCCTCCTGAGCTTGGTTGCGTCAACTGCGCGGTCTCATCGGCACCTGCAAACTGGTTTTGGAAGTATCTGTGAGCCACGGGGACTCAGCAATCTCGCACCCTCGCGATCAAGACTATTTAAGCTTATGGGTAAGGTAACAGGTATGAGGTGGAGCTGCAGCAAGCGACTAGCATATATGGTGGCTAACATATTCGCAAAAGAGAGCGAGAAGAGAAGGCAAAGCATGAACGAAGAACTATGATCAAGAAGTGATCCTAAAACAACCTACGGCAAACATAACTCCAACACCGTGTTCACTTCCCGGACACCGCCGGAAAGAGACCATCACGGTTACACACGCAGTTGACCCATTTTAATTAAGTTAAGGTTCAAGTTATCTACAACCGGACATTAACAAATTCCCATCTGCCCATAACCGCGGGCACGGCTTTCGAAAGTTCAAATCCCTGCAGGGGTGTCCCAACTTAGCCCATGACAAGCTCTCACGGTCAACGAAGGAATAGACCTCCTCCCGAGACGTTCCGATCAGACTCGGTATCCCGATACAACAAGACATTTCGATAGGGTAAAACTAAACCAGCAACACCGCCCGAATGTGCCGACAAATCCCGATAGGAGCTGCACATATCTTGTTCTCAGGGCACACTCAGATGAGACTAGCTACGAGTAAAACCAACCCTCAAGTTTCCCCGAGGTGGCCCCGCAGGCAGCTCAGTTCGGACCAACACTCAGAGGAGCACTGGCCCGGGGGGGGGGGTTAAAATAAAGATGACCCTTGAGTCCGCGAAACCCAAGGGAAAAAGAGGCTAGGTGGCGAATGGTAAAACCAATGTTGGGCATTGCTAGAAGAGCTTTACTTAAGGCGAACTGTCAAGGGGTTCCCATAATAGCCCAACCGCGTAAGGGACGCAAAATCCGGGAACATAACACCGATATGACAGAAACTAGGGCGACAAGAGTGGAACAAAACACCAGGCATAAGGCCGAGCCTTCCACCCTTTACCAAATATATAGATGCATTAATTAAATAAGATATAATGTGATATCCCGACAAGTAAACATGTTCCAACAAGGAACAACATCTCCATGTTCCAATGAGGAACAAACTTCAATCTTCACCTTCAACTAACAACGCTATAAGAGGGGCTGAGCAAAGCGGTAACATAGCCAAACAACGGTTTGCTAGGACAAGGTGGGTTAGAAGCTTGGTTCAACAATATAGGAGGCATGATAAGCAAATGGTAGGTATCGCAGCATAGGCATAGCAAAAGAGCGAGCATCTAGCAAGCAAAGATAGAAGTGATTTCGAGGGTATGATCATCTTGCCTGAGATCCCGCAAAGAAGAAGAACCAGGCCATGAAGAAGACAAACGGACGTAGTCGAACGAATCCTCACAACACGACGTTATCGGAACCAACCCGAAGAAGCAACACCGGAAAGAAGCAAACAATCATGGTGAACAAACATCACATAAGCATGGCACGATGCGCAAACAAGTATGATGCATGTCCGGTTTAAAGAGGCATGGCATGGTAAAGTGCACAAGCAACCCTACAAATTAAGTGGAGCTCAATATGCAACGAGTTGCATATTGACGAAACACCACGTCGATTATTTAGTTCTCTCCCGTTTAGGTACTCAACAATATTAAATGTTGGTTAACATGGCAAGAGGTGAAGCATAACAAAACTATACCAACTAAACAATTTAAATGGGGCCGGATATAACAAACAACAAATCCGGTAAATCCCCATATGCAATTATCAATTTGGTGCAACAACAATTTTAACATTTAAATGTTATTATCATGATGCGAATGACATGTGCAAGTTTTATGCAATTTTAAGAAAAGGTAAGCATTTGTCATCGTGGCGGAAACGAAAGGGGTGCCACGACAATGACAACGGAAATGGTACCACGACAACATTCCGGTTCCGATAGCTCATGGAGATACCGATGCAAAAGGAAAAGTGACGGGAGCGTGACATGCGATAGAAGGTGGGGTGATCCCGGTAACCGGGTTCCCACGAGATGACGGCATGGCAATGGGGAACATGCAAGAAACACGTCGGACACGGTGCAACCGCGAGCATTTCATACAACATATGCATTCGTCCACGGGCGGTCGTTTCGGGGTTATACCTTCGAAGCGTGCGTTATCGGAGCGGTTCGGGTCAAGCGGTGTAGTCGTTCACGATCGTAGATGTTCGGGGTCGTCGGTAGATGTACTTGTCGCATCGCCGGGCGTAATCGTGCATGTGGTTCTTGTCGAGTCCGTTGGGGGTACTTTGCGTTTTGAGGGGCGACGGTAGTGGAACTTGGCGAAAATCCAAGACGGTCTTGATGAACCGTAGTGTTACTGGGCGAGATCGCAGCCACGGTAGTCTTCGGACTTGGTTCTCCCGCACATGCTCCACGGGTCCTGGGGGAACTCGGCGATGGCCATGGCAAGGAGGCGGCTGCAGCAGCAAGGCAAGGAACGGGATGGCAGGCGCGAGAAGCGGCGGGTCGGCGAGGCAACCGGCGACGGGGAGAGCTCGGCCGGATCCGAACTAGGAGGCAGGCCGGCGGCAGGGCAAACGGCGGCGGCTTGGCGAGGGACTTGGCGCTGGAGCTTCAGACGAAGTAGGGCTCGACAGCATCAGCACAAGGGCTCGAAACAGAGGCAACGGCGGCGGCTTGCTGCTGGCGATGCGGGGCGACGGCTGCGGTCAACGCGAGACGCGGGCGAGCGGGCGCCTCGTCCTCTGCTCGTCAAGAAGCAGAGCAGCGGCGGCGTCTTGGCGCGGCTCCACGCCGGCGGAGGCGCAGGAGAGGAAACAGGAGCGGAGGGGCGGCGGAGCTCCTGGTGGTGGTGGTCGACGCCGGCGGGCGCGCTTGCTGGAAGGAGGGGCGCTCGGGAGGAGGCAGAGGGGAACGGGACGAGGGCGCGGCGCGGGTTGTGGTCACCGGCGGCGACCTGACGCGGCGACGGGATGGCGAGGTGGAGGCCGAGGGGATCGGGCGCAGAAGGTCTCGGGCGCGGGCGCTCCTCTCCTGTGAGATGTGTGTGTGGCGGCGGGGGGAGGACGAGAGGGAGAGGGAGTGGATCGGGGAATCGTGCTAGGGTTTAGGAGGGGCGCTGGTAGGGCTTAGGTGGGCCGCGGGGATGGGCCGGCTTGGAGGCTGACTGGGCTGGCTCCTCTCTCCTCCCTTCTCTTATTTTCTTTAGCAGAAAACAAATAAAGAGAAAGAAAAAGAAAGAGGGGGTTAGGGGAAGAAGTTGGACACGCGGATAATTTTCCCGGACTCACAAAAATGTGCTTATTCCAAGAAAATAGAAAAAGCCATGATTGAAAGATTTAAATTCAAACTCATTTGATTTAAAATCAAATGATTTGAATAAGAAGTGAGGGTAGGGAAGGCATGAAATTAAAATATAAGTGTGTAATGGTGCATTCCCATTAATGGAATATTTTATTATAGCTCCTTAATAATATTGGAGACTTTGAATATGTTGTAAAGAGAAATCACCACTGTGAATATCCCTCGATTTAAATGGATGAAAGATCCACACAATTTATTTACTTGAGATGCAAAAAGACTTATGACATGATGATATGATGGCATGATGCAATGCACATGATGCAACGAACCAGAACGAATCACCCGACAACACTCGGAAACATGGAAGGCATCTGAAGCTCCGGTCTTGGGGCGTCACACACCGTCACCACGCCATCATGCTGTCGGAACTCTCCCTCGACCCTCTACTAGATCAAGAGCTCGAGGGACGTCATCGAGCTGAACGTGTGCTGAACACGGAGGTGCCGTACGTTCGGTACTTGGATCGGTTGGATCGTGAAGACGTTGGACTACATCAACCGCGTTAACCTAATGCTTCAACTTTCGGTCTACAAGGGTACATGAACACACTCTCCCCGTCTCGTTGCTATAGATAGATCTTGCGTGATCGTAGGAATTTTTTTTGAAATTGCATGCTACGTTCCCAACAGAAACTATCACAAACGTTTAAGTTTGCCCGCACTGTTTGTGATATTTTCTGACATCGCACACGCTTTGCAAACGGCAACTGTGTGCATGCTTGCACATGTTTCCACTCAATGAACCGTGTCGGGTTATGGTGTATATCACAAACGTTTGTGTTTTACTGACCATGTGTGCCGTAACAACCTGCAGAGCGTAATTTCACCGTAATTTAATTGCCGCTATTTCAAATTGTACCGACTTTGAATTTGAAAGTATGCTATAGCTTTATTCATATCCATCAGGTTTAAACAACCAATGCATTATTCGATTCACAGGTACATATGTTCAAGAATTACATAAGCACCAAATAAAGAATGATGAACCATAGTTGTATGCTTGTACTATTAAAGACGATAAAGAAAGAGGTGAAATACATTCTGGTTGCTAAACAAGGTGAAGCGGAATGCCCATATTGTGCCCTCCTCCATGCAGAAGGCACGCACGACTCTATTCCAACCCCTTGTGATGGCCGACCGCCCATCCTTCACTGTCTTCATGAGAACATCTAGATAATCATCGTGTTCTCGTAGAAATACTTTAACCTTTGCATGCCCACCAATCATGTAGTTTGAGAGGTAATCTTGAGTAAACTGCTTTGGGAACCACTGCAAAGGAAGAAGATTCAGACATTGTCATCTAACACAACTCATTATGGGCAGTAAAAAGAAGGCTGCAGAGTTCTTACTTACCATCCCGCAGTTCGCAGTTGTCTTGGATAAAGTGTAAAAAAATAGTTTAATTGCCATCTTTGACCCATTTTACTAACAATCTTTATCAGCTTCCTCACTTGATGTTGGTTCATCAATATCTCATTGCCCCATATGCAGAAGGGGTCGAAGCGCGGATCTTTACCAATGACATATGTACCTAAAAGCACTAAGTTAATGTTAGAAGCTAAACAACAATTGCACAATGATGTAGTACAACACTTTTTCATAATATCTTATAACATCCAATATACTCACATATTAGATGAATTAACATCTTATATTATGGGCCGGAGGGAGTTTATTGCATTTTTACAAATTATCAGCTGATTAACTGCTGCTGTATCCATGGGTTAGAGTTAGTTTGAGCTAGTTTGGGCTCAAATAGCCCTAAAGTATATCCAAACATGAGGGCTAGTTTGAGCTAGTTGCATCTAACCCACCCCAAAAAACTATCCCACCCAAGAGGTGCTAATTGGAGCTAGTTCTCCTAGTGCATTTATTGTCAATCTAACCCTGTCATTCGAACACCTATTTGGCTAGGGTTAGCTCAGGGTTAGTCATGAGCTAGAAACCAACTCTCTCTTCCTTGTTGCTATGTAGCCTAGAATTGCATATTTAGACATTCAGTACAGTGCATGTTGCTATGTAGCCTCATATATATTACATATGGCCCTAGTTAACCTAACGATAAATGGGTTACAGATATATTCACTTAAAAGTCCGATTCACCGATTAGTCCCTTATCAGCCCCTGGCCTATATGGTACCATCTACCGATACCTGAACAATGAGTATATATAAGCCATGGGATGAAACTAACCTCGATGGAAAACAACAGTCGTTCCCAAAATTGTCATGTGTAAGTACATCGAGAGGCATGTTAAGAACAACAGGCTAAACATCAACCAAATATATCCATGGCGGACAAAATAATCTCCAAATGATAGCTTCAGTGTGCAGGTTTAAGCACACTAGTAAAGCAAAACAAGTGGAAAGGTGTGTTAACTGCAACAGGCCTAACATTTAACAACATGCAAACATAGTCATTCAAATTGGTATTGTGCCGGTCTAAGTACACTGGTTATTGTTAAATAAAAATGGAAAGGCGTGTTAACTACAAGATGCAACAACCAAATGTAGTCATTCATAGTGGTATTGTTGAAACTGCTATTGATGAAATTGAACTGCATAGTTCATAATTGCACATATAGAACATCACGTTGTGAATAACTGGAATAACAAAGTCATACTACGAACAACCAAAGATAGCATTTGAAACTGGACATATGCTACCTACAAACAACCGAACAATCAAAAAACTTTAAAAGAGGTATATGCTAGCTATAACAGGCTTAATAGTAAGCAAATATATGCATTCCTATCGATATGTTTAAAACTGGATTGATGAAAATGTACTGCATAGTAAATAGTTGCACATATAGAGCATCACATTGTGAACAACTGAAATAAGCAAGGCATACTGCAAACAACCAAATGTAGCAATTAAAACTGGACATATTCTCACTACACTACAAAAGGGACTCGACAAAACAAATCATGGGTACCCCTTGTGAAGAGGCACGACAAAACCAATCATGGGTTTCCTCAGTTGTCATAGATGGGCTCGTTCCCATGGGAACAGCACAGACCCTAGGTGCGGTCCATGTTGTCACAGATGGGCTCCTTCCCCTTGGAAGAGCACGACTGTAGGGTGCCCTCCCTGATGTCGCGGATGGGCTCTTTCCCCTTGGAAAAGCAGATGGGATCTTTCCCCTTGGAAGAGCCGGAGAGGGTGCCCTCCTCATGGTCGCCGTCGATGAGGTCTGACTTGGAAGCTGTGGATCCCAAGCCAACGTCGCAGAACGTGTCCTTCAGAAATGACAAAAGGGGCTCGATGGCGATGTAGGATGGAAAATTCTTGACAACGAGCCAGAGGAGATCAGCGGTGGGGCCATGGATGAGATCGACGGCGGTTGAACCCGAGGGGTTGGGGGTGGGCAACTTAACCTGTGACATAGCCCGCATCAGGCCGTTGCTGTCGACAACCTCGATGTCCTAACCGGCGTCCATGGCATACCCACATACTCTAGCCCTCTGATTGAGTGCGTGCGGCCAGTAATGGTCGTCACCTTCCTCGGCGGCCACCTCGGCGACGTCGGGCGAAGAGGCCTCGATACACCTCTTTTGAGCCAGTTGTGAAGGAAATATGCCCTTGAGGCAATAATAAAGTTATTATTTATTTCCTTATATCATGATAAATGTTTATTATTCATGCTAGAATTGTATTAATCGGAAACATAATACATGTGTGAATACATAGACAAACAGTATGTCACTAGTATGCCTCTACTTGACTAGCTCGTTGAATCAAAGATGGTTAAGTTTCCTAGCCATAGACATGAGTTGTCATTTGATTAACGGGGTCACATCATTAGAGAATTATGTGATTGACTTGACCCATTTCGTTAGCATAGCACTTGATCGTTTAGTTTGTTGCTATTGCTTTCTTCATGACTTATACATGTTCCTATGACTATGAGATTATGCAACTTCCGTTTACCAGAGGAACACTTTGTGTGCTACCAAACGTCACAACGTAACTGGGTGATTATAAAGGTGCTCTACAGGTGTCTCCGAAGGTACTTGTTGGGTTGGCATATTTTGAGATTAGGATTTATCACTCTGATTGTCGGAGAGGTATCTCTGGGCCCACTCGGTAATGCACATCACTATAAGCCTTGCAAGCATTGCAACTAATGAGTTAGTTGCAGGATGATGTGTTACGGAACGAGTAAAGAGACTTGCCGGTAACGAGATTGAACTAGGTATTGAGATACCGACGATCGAATCTCGGGCAAGTAACAACCGATGACAAAGGGAACAACATATGTTGTTATGCGGTTTGACTGATAAAGATCTTCATAGAATATGTAGGAGCCAATATGAGCATCCAGGTTCCGCTATTGGTTATTGACCAGAGACGTGTCTCGGTCATGTCTACATAGTTCTCGAACCTGTAGGGTCCGCACGCTTAAAGTTTGATGACGGTTATATTATGAGTTTATGTGTTTTGATGTACCAAAGGAGTTCGGAGTCCTGGATGAGATTGGGGACATGATGAGGAATCTCGAAATGGTCAAGACGAAAAGATCGATATATTGGACGACTATATTTGGACATCGGAAAGGTTTCGAGTGATTCGGGTATTTTCGGGAGTACCGGGGAGTTACGGGAATTCGTATTGGGCCTTAATGGGCCATACAGGAAAGGAGAGAAAGGCCTCAAAGGGTGGCCGCACCCCTCCCCATGGGCTGGTCTGAATTGGACTAGGGAGGGGGGCGCCCCCTTCCTTCCTTCTCCTTTTCCCTTCCTTTTCCTTCCCTCTTACTCCTACTACTTGGAAGGGCTCCTAGTTCTACTAGGAAAGGGGGAATCCTACTCCCGGTGGGAGTAGGACTCCCCTAGGGCGCACCATAGAGAGGGCCGGCCCTTCCCCTCCTCCACTCCTTTATATACGGGGGCAGGGGGCACCCCAAAGACATAACAATTGATCGTTTGATCCTTTAGCCGTGTGCGGTGCCCCCCTCCACCATAGTCCACCTCGATATTACTGTAGCGGTGCTTAGGCTAAGCCCTGCGTCTGTAGAACATCAACATCGTCACCACGCCGTCGTGCTGACGAAACTCTCCCTCAACACTCGGCTGGATCGGAGTTCAAGGGACGTCATCGGGCTGAACGTGTGCTGAGCTCGGAGGTGCCGTACGTTCGATACTTGATCGGTCGAATCATGAAGACGTATGACTACATCAACCGCGTTGTGCTAACGTTTCCGCTTTCGGTCTACGAGGGTACGTAGACAACACTCTCCCCTCTCGTTGCTATGCATCACCATGATCTTGCGTGTGCATAGGAAATTTTTGAAATTACTTCGTTCCCTAACAGTGGTATCAGAGCCAGGTTTATGCGTAGATGTCATATGCATGAGTAGAACACAAGTGAGTTGTGGGCGATATAAGTCATACTGCTTACCAGCATGTCATACTTTGGTTCGGCGGTATTGTTGGATGAAGCGGCCCGGACCGACATTACGTGTACGCTTACGCGAGACTGGTTCTACCGACGTGCCTTGCACACAGGTGGATGGCGGGTGTCAGTTTCTCCAACTTTAGTTGAACCGAGTGTGGCTATGCCCGGTCCTTGCGAAGGTTAAAACAACACCAACTTGACAAACTATCATTGTGGTTTTGATGCGTAGGTAAGAACGGTTCTTGCTAAGCCCGTAGCAGCCACGTAAAATTTGCAACAACAAAGTAGAGGACGTCTAACTTGTTTTTGCAGGGCATGTTGTGATGTGATATGGTCAAGACATGATGCTAAATTTTATTGTATGAGATGATCATGTTTTGTAACTGAGTTATCGGCAACTGGCAGGAGCCATATGGTTGTCGCTTTATTGTATGCAATGCAATCGCCCTGTAATGCGTTACTTTATCACTAAGCAGTAGCGATAGTCGTGGAAGCATAAGATTGGCGAGACGACAACGATGCTACGATGGAGATCAAGGTGTCGCGCCGGTGACGATGGTGATCATGACAGTGCTTCGGAGATGGAGATCACAAGCACAAGATGATGATGGCCATATCATATCACTTATATTGATTGCATGTGATGTTTATCTTTTATGCATCTTATCTTGCTTTGATTGACGGTAGCATTATAAGATGATCTCTCACTAAATATCAAGATAAAAAGTGTTCTCCCTGAGTATGCACCGTTGCCAAAGTTCGTCGTGCCCAAACACCACGTGATGATTGGGTGTGATAAGCTCTACGTCCATCTACAACGGGTGCAAGCCAGTTTTGCACACGCAGAATACTCAGGTTAAACTTGACGAGCCTAGCATATGCAGATATAGCCTCGGAACACTGAGACCGAAAGGTCGAGCGTGAATCATATAGTAGATATGATCAACATAGTGAGGTTCACCATTGAAAACTGTTGGGGAACGTAGTAATTTCAAAATTTTCCTACGCACACGCAAGATCATGGTGATGCATAGCAACGAGGGAAGAGTGTGATCTACGTACCCTTGTAGACCGACAGCGGAAGCGTTAGCACAACGCGGTTGATGTAGTCGTACGTCTTCACGGCCCGACCGATCAAGCACCGAAACTACGGCACCTCCGAGTTCTAGCACACGTTCAGCTCGATGACGATCCCCGGACTCCGATCCAGCAAAGTGTCGGGGAAGAGTTCCGTCAGCACGATGGCGTGGTGACGATCTTGATGTACTACCGTCGCAGGGCTTCGCCTAAGCACCGCTACAATATTATCGAGGATTATGGTGGAAGGGGGCACCGCACACGGCTAAGAATATGATCACGTGGATCAACTTGTGTCTCTAGAGGTGCCCCCCTGCCCCCGTATATAAAGGAGCAAGGGAGGAGGAGGCCGGCCCTAGGAGGGGGCGCACCAAGTGTGGAGTCCTACTAGGACTCCCTAGTCCTAGTAGGATTCCACCTCCCATATGGAATAGGAAAAGAGGAAGGGAAAAGGAGAAGGAAGGAAGGGGGCGCCCCCCTTCCCTAGTCCAATTCGGACCAGACCAATGGGAGGGGTGCGGCCACCCTTGAGGCCCTTTTTCTTCTTTCCCGTATGGCCCAATAAGGCCCAATACGTATTCCCATAACTCTCCGGTACTCCAAAAAATACCCGAATCACTCGGAACCTTTCCGATGTCCGAATATAGTCGTCCAATGTATCGATCTTTATGTCTCGGCCATTTCGAGACTCCTCGTCATGTCCCCGATCTCATCCGGGACTCCAAACTCCTTCGGTACATCAAAACTCATAAACTCATAATATAACTGTCATCGAAACCTTAAGCGTGCGGACCCTACGGGTTCGAGAACAATGTAGACATGACCGAGACACGTCTCCAGTCAATAACCAATAGCGGAACCTGGATGCTCATATTGGCTCCTACATATTCTACGAAGATCTTTATCGGTCAGACCGCATAATAACATACGTTGTTCCCTTTGTCATCGGTATGTTACTTGCCCGAGATTCGATCGTCGGTATCTTAATACCTAGTTCAATCTCGTTACCGGCAACTCTCTTTACTCGCTCCGTAATACATCATCTCACAACTAACTCATTAGTTGCAATGCTTGCAAGGCTTATGTGATGTGCATTACCGAGAGGGCCCAGAGATACCTCTCCGACAATTGGAGTGACAAATCCTAATCTCGAAATACGCCAACCCAACATTTACCTTTGGAGACACCATTAGAGCTCCTTTATAATCACCCAGTTACGTTGTGACGTTTGGTAGCACACAAAGTGTTCCTCCGGCAAACGGGAGTTGCATAATCTCATAGTCATAGGAACATGTATAAGTCATGAAGAAAGCAATAGCAACATACTAAACGATCGGGTGCTAAGCTAATGGAATGGGTCATGTCAATCACATCATTCTCCTAATGATGTGATCCCGTTAATCAAATAACAACTCTTTGTCTATGGTTAGGAAACATAACCATCTTTGATTAACGAGCTAGTCTAGTAGAGGCATACTAGTGACATTCTGTTTGTCTATGTATTCACACATGTATTATGTTTCCGGTTAATACAATTCTAGCATGAATAATAAACATTTATCATGAAATAAGGAAATAAATAATAACTTTATTATTGCCTCTAGGGCATATTTCCTTCAAAAACTACTCTATTTCACGTGATGATCGGTTATGGTTTAGTTGATTTGGATCACGTGATCACTTAGAAGATTAGAGGCATGTCTTTCTAAGTGGGAGTTCTTAAGTAATATGATTAATTTACCATGAACTTAGTCCTGGCAGTATTAGCATATCTATGTTGTAGATCAATAGCTCGCGTTTAGCTCCCCTGTTTTATTTTTGATATGTTCGTAGAGAAAACTAAGTTGAAAGATGTTAGTAGCAATGATGCGGATTGGATCCGTGATCTGAGGTTTATCCTCATTGCTGCATAGAAGAATTATGTCCTTGATGCACCCCTAGGTAACAAACCTATTGCAGGAGCAGATGTAGATGTTATGAACGTTTGGCTAGCTCAATATGATGACTACTTGATAGTTTAGTGCACCATGCTTAAACGGCTTAGAATCAGGACTTCAAAGACGTTTTGAACGTCATGGACCATATGAGATGTTCCAGGAGTTGAAGTTAATATTTCAAGCAAATACCCGAGTTGAGAGATATGAAGTGTCCAACAAGTTCTATAGCTAAAAGATGGAGGAGAATAGCTCAAGCAGTGAGCATGTGCTCAGATTGTCAGGGTACTACAATCGCTTGAATTGTCAGGACCCCGATTCCAAGTCACATCGATCTAGCCGGTAACACCTCATATCACTTTGCGGCCTCACGCACGGTATCCCACGGGTGTCGCCTTACCATGGCCCGGGACCGTTTGCGCCTTTTGGCTCACATATATGATAGTGTCGCTAGCATCCATATGACAGAGAACCCGGGCCGACATGGCTAATCGTGAACCCAAAGCGGCACAGACCTATGGAGACAGGCATACATGAATCACATCGAGCATGTCGGTCATCAGCGAGTGATTCCGGGCTGTAGCACTGGGATAACAGGACCCCGGGGAACCCGGGCTGTAGCAGGCTAGGCAGGACTCCGGATGTCACCGCATGACATTTCCCTGAAGGGACAGACATAGGAACGACGTGAAACACATGCCGGCCAGTCAAGTGTCCTGAGCAGTAGTGCTGGGCTAGCAGGACTCCGGTGAACCGGGCTGTAGCGGACTACTATGGCTCGAGGAACACTAGACTACATTTCCCCATAAGAAAGGCTGCCAAGGATAAACAACTAGATTGTCGGATCCCTCTCATACCAAGCATTTCAATCATACACACAATATGCCCGATATGAGTACATACAACATGGCATCACAACAAAACTCTACAACTCAAGTACTTTATTTAAAGGCTCCAGAGAGCCATACATAACATGTTCATACAGATAGGGGTCACATGACTCGACACTCAAGTCATACAATCATACAAGCACAAGAGGAAGCAACTAGTCTGAGTACAGACACTAGAAAGAAAGAAGGCTTCTCAAAGCCTGTCTATCTACATAGGGCCCTCCATGGCCAGGATCACCACCTGGGTGGCTAGTCACTCGTCGACGTCAAGGTCTACGTAGAACCCATCGGAGGGGGCGGTGTTGTCGTCTGAAAACAGTAATTAAGCAAACATGAGTACAAAGGTACTCAGCAAGTCTTACAACAGAACCTACTATACATGCTCATTCTCAAGAAGGTGGTGGGGTTATTGCAGCAAGCCAGCTTTGACTCCTGGCTAAGCTATCCTACGGAACTCCACTAGTAAAATAGTTTTCGCACATGAGTCCACTACTCACCAACACAATACTCCACCGGGGATCCTCTCTCGTCATCCTATGAGAGGGCCATCCTCGGTACTCACACTTATCTTGAGTCTTTTAGTAGTATCCATTAACTTGTCTATGAACTGTATAGGCAACCAAGTAGTCCTTTACCATGGATGCGGATATTCGAATGGATGATGTTAACCCTGCAGGGGTATACTTCTTCATACACGCTTTCACCACTTACCGCCGTTTACACGACATGTACTCGGCAACCTTCAAGCGGAAGCCCAGCAAGGGTGTCGGCCACGGCCTACCTAAACACTTAAGTCTCTAGTCCAGGTTTATCGCCTATCCAGGTTCCATCCGTAGGGAGTCTGGCCGAGGTTTCCACATACGGCCACGAACGATGTGAACAGGGTCCCGAGACGCCAAACGGGCGCCCGGCATACCCGGCCATGGTGTATCTACCGCAACATAGCCCACCCCTAGGGTCAGCGCTACGCACGGCCGCCAACACATAACCTACAAACACCAGAAACTATTTGCAACTCCTGGACAGAGTATTAGGGTGATTAAGAAGCCGAGAGGGTCCATTGGTTTTGGGCCCAATGTACGGTAGTAACTGCTTCTTAAATCACACATACAGATCTCAGTTCTTATGGACGGTCTCAATGAAACAACCCACCATGTACTCCTACATGGCCTCTCATCGATACCTTTACCAAAACATGTTCAACACATCCCTCACATTACCGACATAAAATTTCACTCTAGCCCATCACCCAGATGAACCTGACCTGACACAACTCTAAGCATAGCAGGCATAGCAAGGTAGGAATCACATACATGGCTCAATCAACTCCTACACATGCTAGTGGGTTTCATCTAGTTACTGTGGCAATGACAGGTCATGCAGAGGATAAGGGTTCAACTACCGTAGCACACAGTAGTTTGAATCGCGTTGTCTTAATGTAGTAAACAAGAGCAGAAGCGAGAACATGGTTTTGTATCGGAATGATCAATGGGTTGCTTGCCTGTTGTAGAGGTAGTAGGGTACTGCCCTTCAGACGGATACTCGGGGTTATCCTCGGAGGCAGAACCTACCACGAAAGACACACCGAACATAATCAACACATGGCGATATGCAACAATGTGATGCATGCTGTGACATGGCAAGATGGAAGTGTCTTGGCCTAATGCAAGCTAAAATGGAAGGGGATGAGCTCATTTGAATCAAAGATTCAAATGTTAGCTCATTAAACATGGCCTTATTAGTGCATTACCTTATTCTGCTTAAACAGCAAGGTTAACTTGTTTTTTCATGCATGAAACCATTACAGATGGATAGATTGAATTTTTTTGATCATTTTTCATATATAAATCTTTGCATTTGGATCTATGGTTGATTTTCTATGATTTTTAGAAGTTTTGGCTATTTTCTGGAATTTCCTATTAAAGAATAAATCCAGTAATTGAATTGATGCGTCAGCATGACATAGGTGTGATGTCAGCGGGTCAACTGGGTCGGCCAGGTCAAACCTGACTGGTGGGCCCTGTTTGTCAGTGTCACAACTAATTAACAGAATTATGTTAGTGCTAATTGACTGTCAGTGGGGCCTGGGCCCACATGTCAGTGACTAAACTAATTAAAATTAGTTAAAACTAATCTTAAACTGATTAGCAGACCGGCCCCACCTGTCATAGACTCAGGGGGTCTACCTGGGCCCACACGAGGGTCAAACAGGGTCAACTCGCCGGCGGCTTGACGCCGGCGACGACAGACGCGGCGGAGGGGCTCGGGTTTGCGTCTCCGGCGACCAAATCAACGACGGAGAGCAGCTACGTGACGCGGGGAGCGAGCCGCGTCGTTTGCTGGAGAAAGTGGAGCTCGGGGAGGCCGGGAACGACGCCGGTGACGACCTTGGCGGTCGCCGGAGTTCGGGCGAGGATGAACCCGAAGCTACGGGGCACGGCGAGGCGCGGGGAGTGTTGCGTTAGGCTGATGGGAACGTGGTGAGTGTGGTGACGCGCTCGGAATCGAGCTTACGCGCCTGTGGCCACGGCGGTGACATGGCCGGCGGAGCCGAGCTCTCGGCCGTGATGGCCAACGGGGTTAGAGGGCAGCTCGAGCGACGTGGCTAGGGGGAGGAGAGAGAGAAGCTCACGGTGAGTGCAGTGGGCGTCGAAGCGGGCTCGGGGAAGCTTGGGAGGCGGCAAAACGTCGAAGACGATCTCCGATGACCGACGAGGGGAACGGCAGCGGTGGCGGCGTTGCAGCGCGTCTGAGGCCTCGTGGCTCGTCGAGGAGGTTGAGGGAGATGTTGCGGAGCTCGTGGGCATGGTGGGGTGACACGGGGACGACGGTGGCTGCGGCTACGGCGGCAAGACGACGGCGGCTGCGTCGGCAGGAAGATGGGGAGAGAGCCAGAGAGGGGGAGAGGCCACGGGGAGAGTGGGAAGAAAGAGGGGGAGACGTGGGGGTCGGCGTGGCACTCGTAGACGCCTCCAGGGCATCGGCGGAAGCAGGAGGTGGCCGGCGTGTGGCCGCGGGCGCCGGCCACGCGCTCCTCGTCCTCGTGGCGAGAGGAGGAGGACGACTGGCAAGAGCCAGTCGACTGGGCCGAGCCAAGTGGGCTGGTGGGCTGCGCCTGGTAAGTTTCTCTCTCCTTTTTTTTCTTTCTGTTTTTCTTATTTATTTATTATTTCTGTAACTTCAGGGCTTTATTAAAAATACCAGGGCATTACCATAAATCATAAAATTAATCATGGCCACTGCTTAAAATATATCCAACAGCAAACATTTTAGTTTATGATTATTTGAGCATTTAAAATATTTTATAGCATTTAAATGCCCAAATGCAAATACCATAAGGATTAATCCAATGACCTTTGATGTCCTAGAAAAATGTGCACCATTTTTGTCAAAGGTTTTAACCCAAAACAAAAAGGGTGGGCTTTTTAGAAGGGCATTTCAGGTTCATTGGTAAAGTTTTTAGTAAACCCTAGTTGTTCCAGGGGGGTGCTGGGGGTTCTGTCATCCCCATTTCAAATTTAAAAGGAATTTAAACATGATGCACACTCTAATGCTTGAACTAACTAGGGTGTGACAACTCACCCCCACTCAAAAGAATCTCGTCCCGAGATTTAGGATCCTCCGAAAAGAAGGTGGGGTACTCGAGTCGAAGACGATCCTCCCTTTCCCAAGTGGCTTCTTTCTCGGAATGGTGTGGCCATTGAACCTTGAGAAACTTGATATTATGACGTCGAGTGGTACACTCGGCTTGATCAAGGATACGAACGGGATATTCCCGATATGAGAGGTTATCTTGTAGATCAAGCGTTTCATGGTCCACTCCACGGATAGGATCCGCGAAGCAATGCCTGAGTTGAGAAACGTGGAAGACATCGTGAACTCTGCAAAGATGCGAAGGTAGTTCCAATTGGTAGGCAACTTCTCCTCGTTTGGCAAGAATGCGAAAGGGTCCGATGTAACGGGGAGCCAATTTGCCTTTGATACCGAAATGATGGGTTCCCTTTAATGGAGTAACCCGAAGGTAAGCCTTCTCGCCGACTTCATAAGTCATGAGTTTATGTCTACGATCATATTGGCTCTTTTGACGAGATTGGGCTATTTTCAATTTCTCACGAATAACGCGAACCTGCTCTTCTGCTTCCTGAATCATATCCGGGCCAAAGAGTTGTCTTTCCCCGGTTTCTGACCAGTTAAGAGGCGTTCGACATTTTCGTCCATAGAGAACTTCGAAAGGAGCCTTGCCCAAGCTAGCTTGATAACTATTGTTGTAAGCAAACTCCGCGAATGGAAGGCATTTCTCCCAACCCATTCCGAATGAGATGACAGAGGCTCGGAGCATATCTTCCAGAATTTGATTGACTCGCTCTACTTGACCACTTGATTGAGGATGGAAGGCGGTGCTAAAAGAGAGACGAGTTCCCATAGCATTTTGGAAACTTTCCCAAAATCGAGAGGTGAAGAGACTCCAACAGTCTGAGTTAATTTCCAATGGGACACCATGAAGAGACACTATTCGAGAGATGTATAAATTAGCTAGTTGGCTAGCGGTGATACTCTCACGAACAGGTAGGAAATGGGCTACTTTGGAAAGACGGTCGATCATGACGAAGATAGCATTATTCCCTCTCTTGGTCCTGGGAAACCCAGTAATGAAATCCATACTGATTTTATCCCATTTCCAGTCAGGAATAGCCAAAGGTTGAAGGGTGCCAGCAGGCCGTTGATGCTCTGCTTTAACACGATGACAGACGTCGCAACTAGCAATTTATTGAGCAATTTCTCTCTTCATCCTAGTCCACCAAAACCTCTGGCGTAGGTCTTGATACATTTTAGTACTGCCGGTATGAATGGTGAGAGGGGATTCATGAGCTTCCTTAAGGATCAGCCGCCTCAGGTTTCGTGCCTTGGGAACCACTAAGCGGTTTCCAAAGTATACGAGACCTTGATCCTCTAGAGTCGACCTGCAGGAAACAAGCTTCACGACTCCTTTCTTAATGTTTCTCTTAATACGGGAGATTCCCGGATCTACCTTCTGTGCCTTGATGATCTGAGCCGTAAGGGTAGGTTTCGCCACCAGGGTGGATAGGAATCCTCGAGGAACAATGTGAAGATTAAGCTTACGAAATTCCTCATGGAGAAGTGGTTGACATTGTTGTAACATCAAGTTGTTACAATAGGATTTACGACTTAGCGCATCAGCCATGACATTGGCCTTGCCTGGGGTGTAAGTTATTCCTAAGTCGTAATCCGAGATCAACTCGACCCAACGTCTTTGCCTGAGATTCAAATCTGGTTGGGTGAAGATATATTTCAAACTTTGGTGATCGGCGAAGATCTCGCAACGATTACC